>NW_004797436.1:667569-669247 GCF_000002075.1 Aplysia californica
GTGTGTGTGTGTGTGTGTGTGTGTGTGTGTGTGTGTGTGTAAACAACACAGAGCAATTAATATCAAAACAAAACGCTTTAGATATGGGTCAGCCTTTACAAGGAGATTATTTTGTATTTTAATATCCTGGACCGTTCCTGGACCGTGCAGTCTGACGCATTTCCGGTTCACTGAGAGGTGCCTCTTGGGAGTCGATTTAAGCCACCATAGGAGGTGCTTCCTCTTGAGTAATCTTACAACGTTACAAGGGGCATTTACCCTCTACAATTTCAAAAGAAAACTTAATTTCTTAACTCTTTTTTTTTTGTTTGGTTCTCTTTTTCTTTCTATTTGTTTTTGGTAGATGTTTTACGGCGCTCGCAACTGCAAAAGGTCATATGAACGTACGGGATACATGAAACATTTATAGTTCGTAGGAAACTTTAAATTTTGCCGAGGTGGCGGCAGAAGCCTGCTCTTATCGATTTTAGACCACCAAGTCTTAACTTGCGCAAATAGCACACAGGACCTCCGAGATTTTTCGCCTTTGTCCGGGAAGGCTAGGTGTAGATCTTTCCTACCAGAAGATCAAGTGTGTGGGTGAAAGACCGCATTAATAAGGAACCAAAGAGTATCAGTAGAAAGGCTGCAGAAAGAGTCAGGAGCCCAGATGAGCGGGCAAAGGAGGTGAGGGGGTGGGTGAAGAAAGTGGAGACAAAAAGCAGATGACAGAACATTGCTAAAGAGCCGGAAAGGAGGTGAAAGGAGACATTTTTAGAGAAGGACATGTTTCCGTTGCTACCCACATCAGATTCGAACCCGGGACCTTTGAATGAGAGGCGAACACCTTAACCTCTAGGCCAAAAAGCCCCCTTTTCTTAACTCTCTGATCGGATATGGCCAATCGCTAAAACAGAGTTGGCGCAGTGGCACAAAAAGGAACATCGTGCAAATGTCAGTTTACGGACTTGTTGTGCGTGTATGATTTAATTACTGACTGTGGTATGGTCTGATGCTGACCTTAAAACAAACTTTAACAAAGAAAAGAAAAAGGGAAAATTAAAGAATCTTTTTTGCTAAAAAAAACCCATCTTAACAGAAAAATACGAAAGAACGTGATTTATTCCCGCATGAGTTCTTGTCATTTATTTTCATTTCATAAACTATATAGGACCACTTGAGGATCAGTGTTCTTGGGCTTGGTTAGAAAATTAAATATCTACTCTACCATCAATCACTCAAGACAAATTAGGGAAAAATGACTTCTGGTATTTGCTCGACAGTCATGCCATGATGTATGCCTTTGTAACTAAGCGAGGCGTGACCTTATTGACTTACCAGGTCCTGCGATAACCCTTGATAGGCTTTAATCTCCAATAGTTTACCTTTTCGTGTCAAACTTTTCTCACTAAATGCCACGATTCCTCTTACCAAGTGTCACAGATAGATTACAACCGCGCTGAGGCTTCAATAGCATTTTGACACCAAATGTAGTCTACTTTTTCGTTACTTTACTCCTGGATATAGGGAACCCCATGAAAATGATGATCTGCGCAATATAATTTAAGCAGTGGTTAAGTCGATCTTTTATATAAACTATTAGGTTTTTTTTAAGCATGATTATTTTCATCACTCTTATCGTTATCAGTAGTAGTAGTAGTAGTAGTAGTAGTAGTAGTAGTAGTAGTAGTAGTAGTAG
>NW_004797436.1:671292-680397 GCF_000002075.1 Aplysia californica
TTAGATATATATATGTATATCATCAACGAGACATTCAGGTTCTTAAGTATACAAAAAGGCCTACATAAGTTTGTTTAAGACATCAATTTTCTACATTATCAAATGAGTACAACACTGTGTGTTCTGTGATATTCATTAGAGATTACTTTGTTCCACCTTGCTGTTGCCTGTAAGTGCCCTTGGACAAAAGCACACCTGGAATTGTCTGGGAACTAATTTTGTTCAGCAGATGTTGTTGTTTTAAAAACTCAGTAATATACATGGGTTTTCGGCCAGCTGGTAAATTGTACTTACCCATAAGAAAGCAAAAGTTCACAGGAAAGAGAAGGGAAAAAAAGCCAACAACTAATCCATTTTTTTGTTTTAGTAGAGGTTTTATAGCGCTCGCTACTGCATAAGGTCATATGAGCGCCACTTCTATTCTTTCAACAATCATTGTACCTCTATATCATATATAATTTTTTTTTTTTATTCCAACATTTAGAATTTGAATTTCGAAACAAAATATCTCTTGAGCACCTGCAAATGATACAACAGAAAAAGAAAGAACTACATACTAGAATAAAACCTTTTTTTTAATGTTGGAGTTATTTTATTTTAACAAATGACTGACGGTATGTGTTACACCCACGACCTCTAATGTGTCGACCTTTTCTGAATAATTATTCCATTATAAAATGAATGTCCAAGTTCCATCCTCTGTTAAAATAACTGAATCCTTTGACACAAACGTAGGACCCAGCATGCAGCCTCTGTTTAGCATATTGTATCCACTCTGTGTCTTTGTTTGTGTTGCTATAAAGTTTCGTTTTTCTTTATTCATATCCACATAGTCTGACACTAGTTAGATCATGAACAGAGGAACAGAAGATGGGGCATTGTCTCGAAAAGCACAATATCATGATCTCATTATAATAAATTCAAAGTAGCGGGGATATAGTATCTAACATTGCGTGGGTTGTTGGCCTCTTCAAAGTAATTAGAATGTATAAATTCAAGCCTGAAGTATCTTCAAAGTGTTCTCTCTGTTTAATGCTATTCTCATATGGACTGAACTTTTGGCCTGTCTCTTAAAAGCAATAAGAGCTACGTAGGAGGCAGCATCGCGTCCTTTGGCAAAGCTACATCTTTTACAGGGGCAGCACGCCTACAAAATTTGATTACCAGCTTTCTTTTCTTTTATTGTTATCAGTTTTTTAAAACCCGTCTGGCAGCCTTCATACATCATGCATCAATCGTCATATCTTGTTAGTTTTCCATTAAATCTATGAGAGAACCATCGACCTGTCGTATCGCTGAAACTTGCGGGGCCAATTGCCCTAATGGACACGTTTTTAACCGTCATTTCTGGCCTCTGGCTTCCGATTTTTTTGGCCAAGTTTAGCAAAATTCCTCATGGGTAGAGACAGACGGCTAAAAAAGAAGAGTGAAGACAAATCTTATTTGACTAAAATTCTCTGCGATCGAAACACCATTGAGTGGAGCCCTAACATGTTTACAGTTGTCAGGGAACGTCTCTCTCTCTCTCTCTCTCTCTCTCTCTCTCTCTCTCTCTCTCTCTCTCTCTCTCTCTCTCTCTTTCTCTCTTTCTTTCTCTCTCTCTTTCTCTCTCTCTCTCTCGCTCTCTCTCTGCCTCTCTCTCTCTCTCTTTCTCTCCCTCCCTGCATTTTTTAAAAAGACTCTTTGACTCTTTCTGTCTCTCCCTCCTCCTCTCACCGCTCACTTAAAGAAGCATTGTGCCTAATAGAGGTTGGGTGCTACATTCCCAGAGGTTACAAGTTACAAACGTGATCCTGTCACCGGTGTCTGAGGCTCAAGTCCTGACCAATTGGTATCTCTGCTTTTTTCTGGTCTGTCTTATATCTTTTAAATTGCGCGCGCTCGCGCGCGTGTGTGTGTGTGTGTGTGTGTGTGTGTGTGTGTGTGTGTGTGTGTGTGTGTGTGTGTGTGTGTGTGTGTGTAAGTGTATGTGAGTGTTTGTGTGTGTCGTGATAGTAACGTCCTTAGCTATCGCAGGCATACGGCGTGAGGTCTATTCTCAGGTGTGCCATTTCAACTGGGGCCAAAGGAGCTTGCCTCTTAAACGATCTAAACAGACTCAATCAGTGCATAATACTCTACAATCAACGTACCTTGTAGCTAAATTATACCACTCCAGAGTACAGAAAGGGAGACCAATTAGTGCTATGTCTTTGAATACATTGTGTTTTTGCATTCAAGAATTTTGATAAAACTTTACCTAAATAAAACATTTATATTGTATTCGAAAGGAAAGGAAACTTATCCAGCTACCCAATTAAAGACAAACCGCACAGCATAGCTGCTGGAAAATGACGAGTGAATACAAGCTCGTCCACCATGAACAGCTGCTGAACAGAAACAAGCCATCATGGTAAAAAGAGTAAAGTTTAAAAAATCCCAACAATTATAGCAATTTGTAATTATCACAAAAGCCACATCTCGCTGCAGATAATATCAGCGCCTTTCCCTACCATTAACGGTTGTGCTCAATTGGATTAACATAATTTTGAAAGGTGATTTACAAAATTACACACGTTTGATGCTTCACTTATGGCCTTCAAGCGCAATTGTCATGGAATGACTGTCGGGAACAAACAATTCCTCCCACAGAACAATAAAAAGTATCTTAGAGAATCAACCAACTGTGGCAGAGCGTTAGCCAGTTGTATCCCACTGAGCCCGAGTAAGCTTGAACAGGCAGGATCAGGCAGCCCGACTTCTAAATTATCTAGGTTGTGTCAATGGAGGCGTAAAAAACGGTTGATATCGCACATAAGCAGATAGAGATGATACGAGGGTGGTTGACGGATGCTATGGTGTGGTTTGCTCCTTCTTCTATTGTCCTGACCTCTCTTCCTTTTCGTGTTTGTTGCTCTCGTGTAATCTCTAATCATTGTCATTTATATGACCTTATTGCATTGCAAGTGACGTAAAACGTATATTTAAAAAAGATGATACTGAAGCCTAAAAAATAATGAAAATTTAAAAAATAAATAAAACAAACCTTCTCCACTGGAGATTCGGAGTCGCATTGTTAGTGTGCAACGGCACAGAGGCTAACTGCAACACCACAGCCGTATATCCCACTCGTTCTGTTTGATAGAACGTGATTTAAACAAAAGTAAACAGATGCTAACCCCAAAAGCCATGAACTTAGCTTCGAGATATCTGTGCTTATCCTGTAAGTTTTTGAAGGACATAAACAAAAAAAGAAATGGAATCTCATATCAGAATAGTACACCTTAGGTCTCTGAATTTCGAAGCGAAAAGCATGCTCAGCCCCTTAGGTCTCTGAATTTCGAAGCGAAAAGCATGCTCAGGCCTCTAGATACCGGAGAAACTGATATTTAGATGAGGGCGGGTTTCTTTCCTTATTTCGCTGCTTTCCGTGGGCGTTGTCTATCACAGAAAAAAATCGTTCTTTACTTGTCTTCATCGCCCTGTGTCTTCGTTATTTTAAAGTATCATGCTGGACTATGGAGCCGGCAGCCCCATTTCAAATCCCAAACCAGACGTTCTTGAATTTTTGTATTGTTTTATTTTGTTTTTCGGGATTCTCAGCCTGTTTAGTTCAGTCCTGTGGGAGATAAACATTAAATTCGGATGTCATGTTAAAGAACCAAATGGTGTCGAAAAGGCGTTAGACTCATAAAATTACTTTTACTCATATGAGTACAACTATCGTATTACTTGAATAAAAACGACGTTACTGTGTTGTATTAAATAAATAAAAGAAACACATAAATATTCGTTCATGTGACCTAATGCAGTTGCGTGCACCGTAAAACGCTTACCAAAACAAATTAATTTTATTTCCAGACAACGTCGAATAAGCAGCTGCTGGAAAATTTAAACAATGTTAACAATAATTTACTTGCTTTTGGGGGAGTCGATTCTTTGGACATTTCTGTTTATCATTAACTTTCAACTGTTCGAGTATTAATTTGTGGGTTATTTCCATAGAATCTGTCTATCATAAAACCCGAGAGGGAATATTCGACAGGGTCCAAATCAAGAGAATGCGATGAGCATAATAAAACATGTAAATTTATTATGCTATTCGCCAAACCTGTCTCGCCACTGTGCTAAGTGCAAGGAGCGGTATTGATTTCCTGTGTGTGGTCCAACATCTACACAGTCTATACAGTAGACGTCGGTGTGGCCCCAAGCTACTAGAAAAGGCCTCCCTCCTCCATGGTATAACACCCCCCCCCCCCCCGCCCAATCCCCTGGAATCTCCAAAACTTTCTCAGAGTAGTGAGATATTAAAATTTATTAACGTGTCATGATCATGCTTTTCACGCCCTTGCCCTGAAACCAGATTGGGTTGATCACTCTTCAGTTTCTGAATGAATTAAAGAAACAAAGTTTTGCGTGTAGCTCAACTTTGAAATTTTTCAAACCTGATATTTCTCGAACATGCATACATTTGGTGTTCTTTATTTTGACACAGATAATGTACCCTTTGTTCAATTTTGTTTGTTCATCGATTTGTTGAAATTTAGGTAAAGATGAAGGACTTATTACTTTTTAAATTGGGCCTTATTTTTTATTAGGTCCATTTTGACGCAAAGTAGAATTTCAGGAAGCGAACCATCCAAACCTACCATTTAGGGCTAACCTAGGCTGAGAGAGATACAACGTACATCCGAACAGAGGGAGGTACCAGGTTTTAATGTTTTAAAAAGAAAACCTCCTCGCACTTGAATCGAGCTCACGTTCCCTGCGTGTGACCGACAAAACTAAACTTTTGACCACAGGGTCGGGTGGTAATCATTTCATTCTGAAATCCTGACAAAACTGCATTTCCGAGGAGGTCGTCTATAAAGCCTCATGAGAGTAAATGCCAACAAACAAAACCTGGAGATATGACACTGTTGTATTCTTCTGTAGTAATTTGTTGATAATCATAACTTCTTTTTTTTTCATTACAGCGCGAGGGACAAAAGGATCCTTATCGAAGTCTTTGTCCCTGGGCCGTCAAGTGGTGATTGCAGCAATCGCTCATCAAGACTCAATCCTTCCTGAACTCAATCCTGGAGACTGGAGATGGGTGAGCTGTGACGCGCATCGCCACCTCCGCCGTGCCAAGACCGAAGCACGTGCCGTCTCGCTCACACCCGCCACTGCTGTCTTGTCGGAGAGACTGAGTGAGCGAGAGAGTGGGGGAGGGACGGACAGGGAGAGAGAGGGATAGAGAGAGACGTAGAGAGAGAGAGAGAGAGAGAGAGGGAGGGAGAGAGAGAAGGGTAGCAGCGGAGTTGCAACGAGAGGTCACCACCGCCAAGAGAGAGTGCGAGAGTGTCCCATCCAGCAAACGGTTATCCTCGCGCGACTCTTCACACACGCGCGCCTTACGTGAATAGTTCCTTGTGTTACCACTGCAGGTAGGCTGTCAAACATACCAATTATCTCTTGGACATTATCATTCACTTTGTTGTCTATTACGCTATTGGATTATCTTTCTACCCAACTGTTTGTGTCAGTTTTATTTTTAGAGAAGACGTAAATAAAATGTTAGTACTAATCCCTTTCTCGCTCTTTCTCTTCCTTTTTCTTTCTCCTTCTCTCTCTCTCTCTCTCTCCCCCTCTCTCTCTCTCTCTCTCTCTCTCTCTCTCTCTCTCTCTCTCTCTCTCTCTCTCTCTCTCTCTCTCTCTCTTCTTTCTTGGTTTCATATTCCCTCTCTCTCTCTCTTTCTTGCTCTTTGTCTCTTTCGGGTTTTTTTGGTTTTTTTAATACCCCCCTCCCCCTTCTTCGTTTTAAAACGTATATTGAGACACTACAATTGCATGCCATAACACATTATGTTCTTTAGATATCATTTTATTTTTTACAGTAAATTTTAGTTGGTTGTAATAGTAATGTGATATTATCTTAAAAATAAAGATAAACAGAACGAATTTTTGTGGACACTGCTGTTCCTTCTCAAGGATGGCGTCAGCAAAATCGTTCACATGGCAGTTTGTCGATACTGCTATAATAACCGTATCTTACTGTCGTGCAATAATTATTGTAATTCTCAAAAAAAAAGTCAGATATGTGAAGGATTAGAACGCAATCTCTGTCTTGTTTCCCAAAAGCATATTTTTAAAAAGCCTTTCTTTGAATGGAAATTAACGCGGGCTAAAGCACACGTCCTAAATACTTCATTTTCTTTTTTAAATGTTAGAGTTCCGATTCTTTTATTCATTTTGTTCATTCTTTTCTTTTTTGGGGGGGGGGGTGAAGTGGGGTAGGATCACGAGAGACAGAAATTTGAACAAGCTTTATTGCTCAGGTTCAGTGACAAATTGGAATGCGGAATGCGGTCAGGGAGCTCTCGTGGCCTCGGGGTTAAGGTGTTCGCTTCTCATTCAATGTCTGGTAGAGACCAAAAATATTTTTTTCTCTAAAATTGTCTCCTTTCACATCCTTTTCTGCTTTCTAACAATGTTCTGTCTTCTGCTTTCGTCTCCACTTTCTGCCCCCACCCCGTCACCTCCTTTGCCCCCTCCTCTGAGCTCCTGACTCTTTATGAAGCCTTTCTACTGCTACTCCTTGGCTCCTTCTTAATGCTCGTCTTTCCGCCACACCCCTAATCTTCTGGTACAAAAGATCTACACCTACCATTCTCGGACAAGGGCATAAAATCTCGGAGATCCTGTGTGCAAGTCGCGCACGTTAAAGATCCCTTGGTAGTCTAAAATCGATAAGAGTGAGTAGGATTCGGCTGCCACCCGGGCAAAATTCAAAATTTCCTACCCAAAAAAATGTTAATGTGGCCCGCGCGCTCATACAACCTTATGCAGTTGCGAGCGCCCTAAAATACTTACCAGAAATAAAAAAGAATGCGGTCAATGTGTAGCAAGTATGAGCCCACCCCGCTACACCCCCACCCCTCTAACCCCCACCCCTATCTCTACCACTCCTCGCGAAAAGCTCTCTGTTGTGCGAATGTCTATACAATTATAAATCTTTGACGAGATTGCAACACGTTAAGTCTTCAACTAAAAAAAGGGGTATTAATGCTCCCTACCTTAGAATTAAAAGGTTCTGTCTGCCCAGTATCTAGCTTTGAGAAATCGGACGTAAAAATGTTTCACAGTATGTCATGCTTTTTTTTAGTACAATTCTTTGAATATCTTGTTTTTGACTTCGAATAATCTTACGATTTTGATAGTGCATATTATTACAGAGCCTTAAATTTCTGATTTCGTGGTCTGAGTAACTCAATACGGGTAGAAATGTCAGATAGAACGTTCTAATTCTAAAGTAACGTTTTGTCTAACACGTGGACAGACTTCTAATTAAGCTTATATTGTCGCTACAGCTAGAGAATTATTGTTAGTTCTCTCTCTCTCTCTCTCTCTCTCTCTCTCTCTCTCTCTCTCTCTCTCTCTTTCTTTCGTCACATGAACGAAGGTCACAGAGTAGTTTACCGCCCGTTTAACAAACGGATCAGCAACTGTCACCAGAGAGCAATAAAGATCGCAGTTTTGTTATCAATGTGATTATTTCACCAGCAATTACCCACAGACATTGCTGTCTCTTACAAGAGTTCTTGGCTCTGCCTCGGTATTATTAGTTGTAATGCGCATATTACAGCATGTTGCAGAGCTCGGATATACACTACATCAAAGCAGTTATTATCTTTGTTAAGAGTTTCAATTTAGAACTACATTTTTATCAAGAATTAACCATAGCAATAGATGATGTATGCAGTGGCTGAGAAAACGAAATAATTCCAGCAAAGAAATGCATAAACATATAATAATCATACTCTTGACTTTTTAACGAGCTTGGCGAAGATTGCTTGGATGTTTTTATATATTTCTTTTTGTAAAATATGACGTAGATTATCCACTACAGCAAATTGCAGAACACCAAGATTTCAAGATGCTCTTTCTGTGTGTGTGTGTGTGTGGGGGGGGGGGGTTGGGGGGGGGAGGGGGGGTACTCGTGTTAGTGAGACAAACTTTCTGTTATCTACGACAATATTAGTTTCACAGTGCTGCTATCAACGAACAAATGAAGTCTACACTACAAAAATAGAGAAAAAAGAACCATTGGTCATATATACAATATTTCTTTTTTGTCCAGGTTTCGTTAAAGTACAGTTTAAGACACGGTACATAATATCATAATATTTAACGAAAAAAAAACCCACCACAGTTCATATCAACATGACGAGGGGAAAGTGTACGTTTTCTGTTAGATACGATTTTTCAAAGTTGAAATTTTTTCAGAATCACCAAATTGTGACTGCTGTGGTTTCACCCGTAACCCTCAAATGTAACTAAATTTCGATTCATAACTTCGAAACATTCAGAATACTTAAAAGTTTGCTGACTCCCCAAGAACGACAGAAGCACTCACCAGCAAATGCCCGTTTTATTCATGTAAGTAAGACTCCCCCCACCCCCGCCTTTCGATCTCCCTTCCCTGAAAAACATTAAATAAACAGACTGCCACCTTTGTTGTTGCCACCTTTAGATAGTCTGTTAATTAAAGTCAGTGACGTCAGAAAACATTGAAGGCCTTATCATCATTCAGTCAATTACCTCCGATAGATATGCGTATTGTTCCTTCAACTTACAGTGAGCACTTATTTAATCTGTAGGACAATCCCTTACAATTACTTTGCCTTTGTAACGAAAGGCTAAAAGAAAGTTGTTTTGCTGTTGTGTTGTGAATGTCGATCAACGGGGTCGATGTCCTCTTAACACTCTGTCCTAAAACCCGCTCAGAAAAATAAATAAAATGTTGTTCTAAAAGTTTTAACATAAACGGTCATTAATAGAGCTATTCATTCCTGAGAATTTTCTGAGAATAATTATAATTGTTTACTCTGAATCTCCGAAATGTCAAGGTGTGTCAGCTAAACGTATTTACTTCTCATCTAATTCTCATTACAGCGAAGGGTTTTATCTTTCACGTGGATTCAAGAGATCTTCGATAGAGATTTCTTACATTACTGCACAAGAACATCTGTTGTTGATACAGAGAAGTTCTTTGCATGTCGCATATTATATTCTTTACTAATGTCTGTGAAGATCAATGCGGTTGGTATTCTTGTATTAGTTAGCTTAGGGGGAGGCGGAAGG
>NW_004797436.1:682557-684000 GCF_000002075.1 Aplysia californica
CCAAAAAAACAAAAAAAAAATTGAAAAAAAAATCACAAACCTGTGGAAAAATGCAAGTTTCTTCACTTTGATTATTTTGACAAGAGCCTGATTCCACCACGTTGCCTCACATTTTGTTTCTGTAATTTTGCTGGCCATGATGACACACTGAAACGCGAGTCGGTATTAAACTCTTCTGACATTATGGAAGTCAGAAGGTCAACAGCAACGCAAGTCAGGTCACCTTTGTTGTTCTTATTTTTAAGGTCATAGCCATGATTGTGCGTTAATAGCTTTGACTTTCAGTGGGATTTCAAGTTATCAAATCTAAAATTAATATTACATTGTAAAAGTAGGAGAGAAGAAATTATGTTTTGATTTTACAAAAAAAAACATAGTTTAAAAGACTGCCTCGAGGAGAGAGGTGACTGTGGAATTAAAACTCAACGTCCGATTCACCAATGTTCACTCATCATGAGACATCCAATAAATATGTTGCTTTAATCTTTTTACTTTTAATTAGTGAACCTCACTATATGTTTGTGTATGTTGTGTGTCTATGTGCGTGTATGTATGCGTGTGCAAACTTGCAAAATTGCCTCTATAATGTGAGTAGATTGCCCTCTTACCAAAAAACACAACAGAAATCGAAAAAAATGTAGAAACAATAAGTATAAAAATAGTCTATGCAAAATTGTTGAGCCAATTCTAGGCATATACACGCTTTATAATTCATATTTGTCTCTTGAAGACGCCCTACTGATTTTGAAAACAAGACACGCTATTACTAATAAAATGGTTTAACAGATATCTTGTGAAGTTTGAGAGATCAAACAATCAGAACTGCTTGTGTTTGTTGCTACCTTGTCAAGCGCCGTAGCAGCAAGCCTATCACGCTCGAGAATGTCGAGATTCGCAGGAGATGTTCTAATTGTGATAACACATGATCTTGTTATTTTTAGCCCCCCGATAACAGCTGAGATATCTGATACGTCGCTGATGGCAACAGGCATCTCGATGTCTGATATAGCGTTTGTTAGAGCTGAAATTCCAGCACCAAAAATAGCGTGCTGCATGGATGTATTACAACTTGTTCGATGTTCACCATACAATATTGCAAGCAGTCAAGCAATGTTGGTAACCTTTTCTGAAGCTGGCAATAGATTCCTAAAGGCACGTTCCATCGGTCTCAACTACAGGCTAAGCTCAATGGTGCTGCTGGATTGTTCCAGATCATTTGCAAGTTTTAACTATATTTTTCGTTTTGTTTTGCCTTATTTTTAACGGCATCAGAGACCAAGAGTTTTATGCATGCAGTTTTTCTATAAAGATCCATACATTAGTCAATTTTTGACGCCTCCGCCCAGACACGAGCATGCACACACGACATGCCTGACAACTTGACAAGTGTATGCTCCGGTGTAGACTGGGGGTCCCTATCACCACGTAATTCCAATCCTCCCT
>NW_004797436.1:684208-686588 GCF_000002075.1 Aplysia californica
TCCGCCACCTCCGCTCCTCCCCTCCTCCACAAATGCACCCCCCCCCTCTTCCCCTAAATCCTCTCAGACGATATTTTTTTCATTCTTCTGAGGCGACTAGCGTCTCAGACAGCAACGTTGTAGCTAAGGAATATTAAATGGCAGGTGGTGCAACAGATGCTGTTTTCCAGACCTAGAGTCTCACTAAAATGCAAATAATAAGACAAATAGCATGTCTGTTGACTAAATGAAGAAGATATGCCCTGACCTTGGACCCTTAGCCATGAATTCAGTTACCATTTTGTAGTCATAAGTTCTCTATTGCATCATCATAACAGACATACTCGCACACACGCACACACGCACACTCACACACACACACACACACGCACACACACACATACACACACACACACACACACACACGCACGCATGCACTGGCGCACGCACGCACACACGCACACAAGCACGCCCGCCCTATCCTAATCTATTTGCATCCTGAAGGCATGTTTAATACGCATACTTAGATAAATAGAAACATCTTTGAACACGTCATCTGATGTATTCTTTGCATTAATTTTGCAACCCATAGCTATTGGTCTAAATAAGTCATTAGTTTTTCTACAAAAATACAAGCAGTAATATTGCAACGACTAGTTTAATTTGAATATCCAAAAATAACAGCTCTACACATTCTGAACCCTCTAAGAACATGCTTCATATCGATTGGAGAAGACTCTTTAAGACCGTAAAGTGGGGGAAATTTTGCATGATGATCCATCTTTCTGTCAAAATGGCAGTTAATACATTATATGAAAGAAGCAAGCGTTTTTTTTTAGTTGTTTTTTATTTTTTAAGTTTTTGTACGGGTCACCGATAACTGTATAGTTCTACTATGAAAATCAGGCTTTATCAACCAAACTTAAAAGACAGTTTGAGCTTATTTTGTTTTGGAAAACCATAGTATAACGCCATGTATTTCCATAACCAGATTTCAAATTGTCACGAAAATTAAACGACATCTGAAGTCAACTTTTACTCACAAAAAATGTGAAAACCATTTTAGTATTAGTCACACAAAATCATTTTAGGTGACTTTGCAATATATCATGTAACCCTCGGATAATGCAACGTTTTTCCATTACCAGATATAAAATGTTTCAAAAATTAAATGACATTTGAAGTCGACTTCACAAAAAATGTGGAAACATTTAAAGAACTAGATCTAGTCACACAAACCCGTTTTTAGAAAAATAGAAATTGTGCAAAATGCACTTCTGAACTTTGTTCATTCTGAATGTAGACATTCCTCATAAATGGTGTCGGAGTTCTCAATGTTAAATAGGTCGGTCCGCCGGTTTTCAGACCATTACCAACCACTCCACCTCCCAACCTGAACAAAACGAGATCACAAAAGCACAAAGCGCTGCCTTTCTAAACAACGCAGCATGTATTCGCTAATGTAAGCGGGTAAACATTAGCCCCTGGAATTATTTATTCTCCACTAGTACAGAAAGCGCCTGTCTCTTTTGATGGCAACACTTGGGGACAATAGGATGTTGAAGTTAGCCAAGTACAGCTTTAGAGGTGATACCACGGACACATGCATCGCTTTTAACTGTTTAAATTTCACCTTTTCGCCATGCCCGAAAGACAAACAGTGCAATTCCTGATATGAGTGAATAAAATGTTATGAATGCAAGTGTTTGATCTCAAATATTGGTAAATTGACATTCCCTTGTTATCAAAGGTCATGCTTCCTCTCTCAACAGCACATATAAAATGGGGCGTGAAGTAGTGGTTAGGCTGTATACTGCAGCACGCATGTGATGTGAGTTCGATTCTGAATAGGGAAACATTATTTTATGTCAAGTGTCTCTGTCTGTCTGCGGGGATGTTGTATCTGACGTGGCCAGGGTTGGATCTGGCATTGAAGGTTCAAAACATCCCACTTCCGAAATAATCTACTCTGTTTTGACTGGTACTTGTGATTTAAAAAACATGTGATTAAATTACGCGCGTGTTCACGCAGTCGGGTTTGACAAATTAGGGTGACGGGTCTGAAAATCAGGCTAAGTCACTACAAAATTCAGAAAGAATGAATTATTTACCTCATAATATGATTCCTACACACAGTTTGTCCTCGGGGTAACTCATCTGCCATAACAATGCGGTTCTTGATCTCGGCTATAACAATGTGGAGTATATCCAACACTGACCCATTAACTGACCAGGATATATAAATTCACTTGCTCGTGGAATCTAAAAGATAATTCTTTTTCGTCATAGCAGCATCAGCACCAGTCGTAGTAGTAGTAGTAGTAGTAGCAGCAGCAGCAGAGGTAGTAGTACTAGTAGTAGTAGTAGTAGTAGTAGTAGTAGTAGTAGTAGTAGTAGGAGG
>NW_004797436.1:689376-694784 GCF_000002075.1 Aplysia californica
GATTGAGAGAGGGGGGGGGGAGAGACGGAGGCATAGACAGAGACAGAGACAGAAACACAGACAGAGAGATAACACTTTCAATATGAACGTTCTGAGAAACGAAAGTAGTGACAAGTAGTATTGTTGAAACATCAGGACGCATTAGCCTTCCCTGCAAATGAATGTTTATCTGTAAAACGCAAATTTGCTCAGCGCTTCAATACGTGTGAACGCTCGTCTCTCTATCGTGTGTGTGGTTGTTTTTTTGTTTTTTTGTTGTTGGGTTTTTTTTGGGGGGTGGTTCTTTCTTTTTTACTTTCGTTATCTCATTCGTCTTTTCTGTCTTTTTGTGTACCCGGTAGAGTTTGTGAGTGCCTGGAGACACACGTCTTGAGTGTGTGCCAGTGTGCACGTGTGCATTGAACCGTGCATGCTCGCTTGAGACGGTATAGAGTTTTGAATGTTTGCTTCTGCAAGGGGGATTGCAATTTGTTTTCACCGATTTGGGAACTGGTTCTAAGGTTGATTCTGAACGAGGAAATAACGTTTTAAAAGCAATAAAATTAGATTTTAAATTTTACTGGTAAATTCGGAAAAGTACGTCATCACAAGAAAAGAGAAGAGGACTAGATTTCTATACTATGCTTGCCATTGTGACTTTTCATGGGAGCAGAACCTTCTAACTTTTCCTAAATGGAATTGGCTCGGGTTCATTTTGTTGAAATAGTAACTGCAATAAATTAGCTTCCCAGTTATCGCACATTTGTAACAATGTGTGAAGTTAGAACTTATACGTATTAATGGTTTTTTTCTTTTTGCTTAATATACCATTTTGTTCGTCCTTCCATTTTGAAGAGGAACATGACTTCACAAATTGGTCTATTACAGTACCTTTGGGTCCGGAGTTGACAATATTAATATATGTGCAAAGTTTTGGTCGCTGGCCTACAGGAGAGGCATACAAACGTTCAAATGCATTCGCAAATTAATATAATGTGAGCAACAACAAACATTTTAGCGGGCAGATAAAAATAAACAAGGTATATTTTTTTTCTTTTTATATTATTATAAGACCATATCATTCAGTTAATGTAGTTACTTGAAAGGCATCTTTCTTTTAGGTTTTGCTTGATGTCTGCAAGCAGGGCGACTTGGCCCTCCGATTGCAAATTAAAAAAAAAAAGAATTGGCAGAATAACCCGAGGTTTTCATTCCTAGCACGCATGACATGAGGGACTCCAAAGGAAAACTCAAACACACACCCTTTGCATAGGCTAGTCCAGGCTGCCCAACTGAGAAAATTGGTTCGCGGAGAGAAATATGAGAAAACGCTGTGACTTTCCTCATCTCGCCCGTGTCTTCGATCTGATGCATGATCTTTGAGCTCTGTTTGACATCGCGCTTTTACGGTATGTAGATTTTGTCGCAAGAGATTCCAGTTTGTTTATTCGATATTCATTTTTTTTCTTCACATTTATCAAGCAATCGATGAAGATGGGGCTGATGATGATAGCATTTGAGGAAAAACGGATTTCTATATTAACGTGTCCACAACATAGCTGAGGAAGAATATTTGCTAAGAATCCATCCGATTGGGCTCTTGTTATCAACTCCCTGAACAGAAACAATTGTACAACTTTTAAATGTAAAACAATACACTATTGAATATTTATGTCACTGAGGAAAAAAACAACAACACAAAAAACTGGTAGTATTATCCTTGTCTTTTAGAGATTCCACTAATGTGTTCAAGGGAGATTTTATCATTTTGGTTCATGCTTAACACCACAATCTACACCTTATGACGAGGTTATTCACTTTACATAACACAAACCCGTTGTACGCAATATTACGTGTGAAAAACTACATTACTAATAACGGTCTGTTTTTGGCCGTAAAGGGAGGGGGGGGGTTACATAATTTGTTTAACATGTAAGGCTAAAACATCGTATACATAAATTTAAAAGATTTTTACTTCTTTTACTTTGACTCTGTTCATTAAAAAAAAGGTTTTGTTTTTTGTTTATAGAACATCAGTTTTCATAAATCTGATCCTGAGGCAAACGCACACACACACACACACATACACACATACACACACAGACACACACACACACACACACACATTCACACACACACACACAAACACACACACATACACATACCCACACACATACACATACACACACAGACACACATAGACATACACACACACACAAACATACAAACGCAGACACACACATACACACACACACACACACACACACACACACACACACACACACACCCGCTCAGGTTTGTCAAGCGTAAGGAGAGCCTAGGTCATGTTTTGTAGGTTCTTTTTAAAAAATGTGTTTGTACTCAAAACCATGAGTGGTAACTGTGGCACAGATCATTTTATTCTGGTGACCATGAAGCTTGGAATAAAAGTGCACTAACAAAGCAAGACAATGGAACAAGTCAATTAATACAACATAATAGCCTCTAATTACTTAGGTTTCACAACAACAAAATTGAAAGGAATATGCACTAAGGGTGGAAGGTGTATGTAGAACAGGAATGGAAAATATAAGATGGTACAATTCCAACTAAACAGCGTTAAGGAAAGACTACGGAGTAGTTATTAAGGAACTAAAATTTAGAATTTTTAGACACTTCGTATGGCACGTCATTCTATATTCTGAGTAAGAAACGGACAACATGAAAAAGAACATACCATCAGAATCTACGTAGCGAAATTTTATTGTGGTTTTATAGAAAATGCTTCTCAGGTCAAATGGAAACATTTTGAAATAAAACAAATGAAAATGTCTTGAAATGCCTTAATACACAGCGTTGTATGTTTTCTGAGATGTTTTCTGATATGTTTTCTGAGATGTTTTCTGAGATGTTTTCTGAGATGGTTTCTGAGATGTTTTCTGAGATGGTTTCTGAGATGTTTTCTGAGATGTTTTCTGATATGTTTTCTGAGATGTTTTCTGAGATGTTTTCTGAGATGGTTTCTGAGATGTTTTCTGAGATGTTTTCTGAGATGTTTTCTGAGATGTTTTCTGAGATGTTTTCTGAGATGGTCAAGCAAACAAAAACACAGCAACAGGCCTAATTACAAAACTGTGCTTACAGGATAAACAGAAGCAAATAAGAATAATATAAGATAAGATAAGATAAGATACATCTTTATTGTCCAGATCCTGGCACATTGGTTTGGTGTTCCACCACGAGTACACACACACACACACACACACGCACACACACACACACACACACACACACACAAACACACACACAAACACACACACAAACACACGTACACACGTGCACACACATGCACACACAAGTAGGCTTACAATCACATACATGATATAAATGAGCAGCAATATAAACAATAATAATCGTAAGCTAGATACACACTCAATGTTATTTTGGACCAATATAATATGACCTCCTCCTACATCATCGGTTAAAAAATTAAAACTTTGCTGGTGGTGTACAACTCTTCATAAAGCAATAAATCAAAACTGAGATAGAGGGGAAGAGGGAGGCTTGTTGTGCCAAAGGATTGGGCACCCAGAGACGAACACGGTCTTGGTAGCACGAGAAAAGGAAATGTGTTTATAATTAATACGTGTAAAAAACAACGTGTGGGTCAAGCACAAGTACAAGTTTTCTGTTAATTTGTATCCTTGTTCTTTTACAAACGTCACATGTGTTAGTACTTTTGAAGTTCGTTCACCTGGGCAATGTACCCGCTGTAACACCGCACTCCAATGACCCTTCAGTATGTTGCTATCTTAGAATTACAAGGTCCTATCTGCCATTTTTGCCTGTTTTGAGTTACTAAAGCAATGTTGTCAGAATCGTAAGAGTGTTTGGAGAAGATATTAATTAAGATATCTTGTCAGTTTGTTAGTGTTTGAGCACTTAATCAGCTGCTTGCACTGTATGCTTCCCGTGAAGCTGAGAATGTTTTGGAGTGTTCTATGGTCTGCTGGGGTAATAATATAGTGTAAAGCGCATAGAGCCTGCTGTTGAGCGGGGGTATGCGCTATACAAATGCTATTTTTTATTATTATTATTATTATTATTATTATTATTATTATTATTATTATTATTATTATTATTATATACAAAGAATTGCCTTCGAAAAAAACGTAACATGATGTGAAACTCAAAAGTTTTTACCACAAATGTCTCAAACAAGATACTGAGCTGATAGAACTTTGTAATTTTAAGGTGGCACATTGTCCCCTTTTCTGCGTGTAAAGTTTGGTTGTGGGTTTTTTTTAAAATCCATGTACTGTGTCACCAATATCGTTTCTCATTCCTCATATTATGAGACCCACCCGCTCGAAGAAAAATGTAGAGAGCTGAATCCCAAATTCGCCAACCCCCCTCCCCCTTTTTTGTTTTGTTTTGCCATTTGCTTAAAACATAAGCAGACACAATTCAGTAAGACGCCTGCTCAGTACCAGTGTTCTATCCGCTGTTACAGTCTTATCCTGTTGCACTCTTCCTGAGTTTCGCCGAAAATGCAATGGAAAAAGTTAGGAGTCGCGAAATAGGGTGGTTTCTGAACCTATCTATCAGCAACGAGTTAATATTCAGCATGTACGTGGTTAAAATATGCGACAAGAATGTTCTAGAAGTTGGGCTTTTTCGTTTTTATACCTTTTTCTTTTAAACGGTTTTTGAACCTATCTATCAGCAATGAGTATAATATTCAGCATGTACGTGGTTAAAATATGCGACAAAAATGTTCCTGAAGTTATTTTTTTTTCGTTTTTATACTTTTTTTAAAAACGTTGTACGGTATGTGATTAAGACTGTACCTCTTTTCTTGCCCCAAACATTCTGTTACCCTCCGCCGCCTCTCGCCCTCTTTTCCCTCCCACACTTTCAAAAAAAAAAGTCAAGCAATATATGTCCTCGTACCAGCTTCAGAGATTAAGCTGCCAGTGACAGTAAGAGTAAAGTTTATGGCTAAAGCTCTGATTAGTCCCGTTGTTGCGAATGCTAAATGACTGTGAACGATTTACATAACAACTTGGACAGTACCTCAGGGAGGACGGGCTCTACCCAGTCGTTGGGACTATCAAGTACTCGCCAATGTGCAACATTAACTTCTGAATGCGAAGGTCTTTAGATGGAATCTTCTAAATAGTGTGATTTAGGACTTTGAATATTTCCCTCGGGACGACGGGGTCTATATATGGCGTCTGTCGTGGTATATTTTCTCCCCTTGAAAAACGTGGTCTTGGACAGAGACGATTAAAAACCTTTCACATACGTATATATACACACAGCCTCTTGTACACATCACATACGCAAACACACACACATACACACACACACACACATACACACATACCCACACAAACTCACACAAATACTCACACACAAATACACACATACCCAAACATTTTCTTACA
>NW_004797436.1:696645-700215 GCF_000002075.1 Aplysia californica
TGAGGTTAGGAGTGATTTAGAGTTGAAACGGCTTTTTTGCTCATTTTTTTCTTTAATAAATTAATCGATAGGGAATATAAAATCAACAAACTTTCGCGGTTAGAATTTCGAGAGCTCCATAGATCACTGTTCTATTTTCTTGTCTGAAAAAGAAACCCAGGTACGCTGAAATGAAACAATATTAGCCTAGCTTCTTTTATTTTCAAAAACGTGTGGTGTGTGACTTAACCCTCTCAATATTCTAGCTACTACTGTAAAACAACCTGTTAGACACAATAAGTATGAAATGTGGAAATGTTTAGTTAAAATAAAGTATACTACGTGAAAGTTTTCTGTTCTAAAATAATGATTCCATATACATGTTAAATGGCCATACGTTTAAGGGGAACAGAATTTAACGGGGGCAAAGGTAAATGTTTACAGTTACAATTAGATCATGATAATGTGACAGGTAACAGTTCCATTAATAGAATATATTTAAAGACCTGAGAACGACAACAAAGGTAAGTCACATTTTCCTAAAAATAGAGTTCAACATTATTCGAAAGCAGCGACAAAGGGCTATTCTGTTCCTACGCCCAGTTATTCTTGTTCAAAGATGCGAGTCCAATAGGCAACAACAAGTTCAATCCAGTTAACAGTTTATTTCAGCTATTTAATTGGAACTAGCTTGAATGTGTCTCACAAATGAGGTTTTTGTTCTTGAAATCATCTAAAATGTGACTTGACCTTGGTGTTGTTCTATGTCTTCATTTGAGTCTGCTAACATACTCTTTCCATTTATGCTCTTTTGTTCTTGAATCCTTAAAGATATTTTGCACAACTTGTCCTACAGCTTAGAAACCTTATTCAATAAAAATATTATAATTATCACTACCATTTCCAGTGAATCCATGTTGGGTTCTCATTTTCCTTTTTGTTGCCGTTTTAAACTAAAATTGGATTCATTTTTGGCGGGATATTCTGGTTACGTGCAAAATGAAGCCTTCCTCATTTATACTTCATGTCTGTACTCTAAAAGACATTGAACATCCTACAAGTAGAATCCTGAATGTTTCAAAACTTTTGACACATCTATTTTATCGGCCGGGGGTAGGGGTGGGGGTGGGAGTGGGGGTAGGTTGCTAGATATCGTGCTAGCTTTCTGCCCCTTAGGTGCTAGAAGTTGCTGCTTGGTGTGTAAAAAGCTTCGCATCCTCTGGTGACGAGTGAATTCATGAAGCTTGCTTTGTCTGGTTGTTGGTGGGTTTGGAATACTGACACTAGTTTACGCTAGAGGTGGGCAAAATCCGGATAATCTATCTGGATAACCGGATAATTCTCAGTGAAACATTATCCGAATTCTGACTCTTAACTCTCTTTCCTGATCCGTTTGCCAAAGTGGGTGCACCAATTTGTTGAAGTGGTTCTAACCCGTTTTTCGAAGCGGTTCATATCATATTATTTGCCGAAGAGGTGTACTTTAATATTAACCGGATTTTGCTAAAGCGACTCATTGCCCAGCCCTAGTTTACGCTTTCATATGTTCTGTGCTTCTTCCGAGGTACACTCGCTCTCACAGGAGGGCTCTCGTGGCCTAGAGGTTAAGGTGTTACCTCTCATTCAATAAGTCCCGGGTTCGAATCCGGATTGTGACAAACTGTTGTTCTCTCAAATTATTTCCTTTCACTTTCTTTCCTGCTCTCCAAAATGTTCTGTCGTCTTCTTTCATCTCCGCTTTCTGCCCCCACCCACTCACCTCCTTTGCCCCCCTCCTCTGGGCTCCTGACTCTTTCTGCAGGCTTTCTACTGCTACCTCTTGGCTCCTTACTGCTGCCTTTCAGCCACACCCCTGATCCTCTGGAAGGAAAGATCTACACATACCCTTCTCGGACAGGGGCGAAAAATTGCGGAGATCCCGTGAGCAAGTTGCGCGCGTTAAAGATCCCTTGGTGGTCCAAAAATCGATAAGAGTAGGCTTCGATGGCATTCCGGTCAAAATTTGAAAATTTCTTACCAACCGGAAATGTTTTATGCGTCCTGCGCACTCATGTGACCTTAGGCTGCTGCAATTGCCGTAAAACACTGTCCAAAACAAAACAAACAATCACCCTCACATTTTGATTTATTTAGATGAAAACATCAGCAATGTGTGCATCTTTGTCAGGTGATCGTGGAGAGTAGCGAGTTTCCCATAAAGAAACCTTTCTGATAAACTGGCTAAGAGAGTAGAGAGAGAGGGAGGGAAAAAGAGAAAGAGGCGGAGAGAGTAGAGAGAGAGGGAGGGAGAGAGAGAGGGAGAGAGAGGGGGATAGAGAGAGAGACAAACAGAGACAGAGAGGGCGACACAGAGAGAGAGAGTGTGTGTGTGTGTGTGTGTGTGTGTGTGTGTGCGTGTGTGTGTATGTGTGTGTATGTGTGAGAGAGAGAGAAAGAGGGAGAGGGGAAGAGAGAGAGAGAGAGAGGGAGAGAGAGAGGGAGAAGGGGAGGAAGATGGGCAGAGACAAAGAGATGAATAGAAGCAGACACAATTTATATAAAAAGATAAGGGGGGTGGGATCAACTTGCAAAGTCTACAGCAAAAATAATCATTGGTAGAAAACTCAGAATCAGAAATCACAAAGAGCAAGGCTTTCTCTGTAGCTTGAAAACACTTATACTTTTGTAGCATTGCGGACAAATCAGGTGTTCCTCAAACTAATGAAATAGAAGAAATGAACAGGGTTTTTTTTTTGTTTGACTGCTAGATCTAGTTCATTTTAAAAATTGGTTTTCACGTCTTGGGAAAATATCATTTCTGTGTCGATTTTACTGGAGAACGATGATCAAAGACACATTAATGTACATTTGCAGTTTCCAAGGACATGCAAGCTCTGGGAATCAGCAAGCTTTTGCGGTCATAATAATATTCTTATTTTCCCTCTGACACCAAGCGACCCCCAACTCCTTTACTTGCGAATATCTCGATAAATATCCCTTTTCTTCAAAAGCAAAACAAATCAACAATCTTTGAAGTGGAGATAATGATAACGCCATAATTTGTCCTAAAACTGACGAGCGCATGATTTCACTACGTCGTGACACAATTATTCGCTGACTCTGCTCCCTTTGTGCGTCCCAACCGGGTGAGAAGGAAAGGAGCTGGGATGAAGAGGCCGCCTGTTTTAGCGTGTGATGGTGCCGGGGTTGAGTGGATCTGACAGCTTTTCATGACGGAGAGTACAGGAGGCGTCGTTCAAGTCAAGGCTAGATTTGATTCTTTATGAACCAAGCAAACACATAACCTGACGTGCTATCAGCTCAGCAGCATGCCAAAGGCAAGGAATGCTGGGCCGCATTACCAACCATCATACTAAAGACAACGTTTTGGTGGGGGGGGGGAGGTTAAGTACCCCAAAACAGCGCGTCTTTCAGGCTTCAATGAGTTAATTGTGACTTTTTATTTTGTTTACGGTTGATCTTAAAAGAGTTTTTTTAAGGCGAAGTTCTTTTTTGTTTCTATCTTTTGTGAAAATCTTAATCAAGATGAATGGTCGAAAAGAGCAGAGGGCAAGGGAGGGGTTGTCTTCTACTTTGTTTTGTTTGTTTGGG
>NW_004797436.1:702066-703862 GCF_000002075.1 Aplysia californica
CACACACACACACACACACACACACACACATACACACACACACACACACACACACACACACACACACACACACACACGCCATAAAGGAACATTCTTGGTACGGTTGTTGTACTGCAGGAAAATACAACTTGTTTTCACACCCTGCCAACAATGAGATACATGTACAATACTGTATGTAAACAATTGGCTGCACTTAAGACGTTAAGTTCTACAGACGAGGAGCTGGAACTCGTAGTAGACATATTATCTTATGGTGTCACGACGCGATGTTATCAGGCTCTCGTCAATGTTTGGGCATATAGAGCTTCTGGTATCCTCTTAAAGCTTGTTTATTTGTCTTGCTTTGGATGAAAAATAAATATCCTTTTATCTTGAATACAAGTCGAGACATCTTGCGAATGAACGAAATGGGGGTCACCTGGTAAAAATACTATCTTGAATACAAGTCGACATTTTTGCGAATGAAAAAAATGGCGATCACCTGGTAAAAGTACTGAGAAAATGGCAACCAAAGATAAGTCATTTCTTTAGTTTGAGAATCCGTGGAGACCGAACGTTTACAATTTTTGTGCTTTTTATCAACATTTTTCAATAAAACCTACACAGAACTGTGTTCTTTAATGGGCCTGAAAGGTGTTCAGCCAAAAACCAAAATTCGATAAAATATTGACAATCATGTGGGAAAATTCTTTGTTCTCACGTTGATTACTTTGACGAGCGCCTCATTTCACCACACTGCCTCACATATATTATCCCGGTATCCTGGCTAATGTAGCGAACGGTAGCGCGTCATAAGGGGATTATATTTCAAACTGTCAATGTCAAAACAGACAGCAATCACTTAAGCACTTACTGGCTCAGAATAAGAGACAGGTTTGTTACGTAACACGTATCGTACCGTCTGCTGGCTGAGTTGTTCACCACTTTTTGTCTGAGGCAAAACAAAAGCGTAGTATGTCTGTTAGCACGTCATGTACGTTCGTGTACGTGTCTGTGTTTGTGTACTTTGTAACCTCAAGACTGACTGGGTGTGCCATGTTTAACACATGTACTATTGTGTAAGGCTGTGTTTTGTACTTTATAACCTCAAGAATGACTGGGTGTACGGTGGAAAAAAGGACGAGGAATGGGTTCGGTTGGGGGGGGGGCGGTGAATTAAAAGAATTAGTCTCTTTTTTACACTCAACATAATATACCAAATTATGTGAATGTTTGTGGTGTAATGATTGGCACTTAGCTGTTGTACATTTTTATATCAAGCACAACTGGGCATGAAAGGTGGAACGGAGGGGGGGGGAGGGGATTAGTTTATTAGCTATTTAGCATAAATACCCGTGTCCCACAGTTTGTATAAGGCATTCATAGAGATATACTCCGTTCTACTCACCTTATCATAATATGTCGCAAATGTGAATGCATTCACAAGAAGAGCGCCTGAATAAATATTATTGGGAGGGAGTTTTAAAGGAGAATGAAAGAGTCACAACAAACCAATGGTAAAATAGCAAATATCAGTTCTACATTTTAAACCCCCCCCCCCCCCCAAAACCCGAAATCCTCAAGGACTGGTGTGGTGCAGCGCAGAGCTGAGGGGATTAACTCAAAGAACTAGTTCAGCAGACCACCAAAAATTACTTTACAGTGCGCCTATTTGGAGATTGTTCTTGGTGGTTTTCTTTTTATGAGTTCAACTGAAACCAAGAAGTTTGGTTTGCTAAAAGTACCAGTCTATCTACCTCTCTCTCGCTCTCTCTCTCTCTCTCTCTCTCTCTCTCTCTCTCTCTCTCTCTCTCTCT
>NW_004797436.1:703962-706685 GCF_000002075.1 Aplysia californica
ACACACAAAAACAACAACTAACAAACAAACAAACATATACAGACACACACATGAAAAAATAGCAAAAAGAAAGTTAGGTAATATTCCAGCAACTATAGACTGAAGCCATTAGTGTCCAACATAATGAATGGTCTGGCCCATAAACCAGAGTAAATACACTGAGAGTATAAATCAGATTAGCACGCCTAACTCTGGTATTTATGGAGGTCGCGACTCGCTAGTCTGGGACATGATGGAAGCCAAATCACTACAACAGGAACTTCCTTTGAGTGACTTTGTGCCAGGAAATTCCTCACCCCGAGCCAGTGAACCTTTCAGCCACTGAAAGTCGGTTATTTTTATTTATGTATGTATGCACCGTCTGCAAATGGGACACGCAGTTAACTCAGTTACGACTGTGCTAATCTGTGACACAGATGAGTTTAGTTCAAATCTATAGCAAAGCGTTTTGTTCAACGGTTGTTTTGGTGACATTTTAAAAAATGGTACGCAGTGTTATTTCAGATGCATTCATGCTTGTCTCAACACAGTTGGTCCTAGTTCAAATCTATAGCAATGCATTGGAACAATAGTTGTTTGGAGAGAGTGGAGAGGAAAGCAAAAATAAAGGGGGGGGCGGGGTCGTTTCATTGCTTGTGGCACTGCCCCTGCTTTGCCGCAGTTGCGTTAAATGGTATTTACACCGTCTGTTATCATAACAATCTATAACATTGCGTCTTGAAAATGATTGTTCGGTGTCATTTCCTGATTTTCTCAAAGTCAAAGTGTGATATCGGAATCAGACGTTAGGCTGAAGGTTCCTTCGCTATAATTATAATTTTATAAGATTTTCAGAGAGCTGAAACCCCACTCACAAAGAAATAATTTCACCAGAGACTGAAAAAAGACACATATTAGATCCTATAATTGCTACTTACGATTCATAAAGAGCAACCAAATGTAACAGAAAGGAAAAGAAACGACTCTCTTATTACACCCTGTCCAATAAATAGGGTTACGGAAAAACCTCTCATTTGACCCTTTCACATCTGAGTACGATTTCACACAAATAATAACATTTTGTTTTAGTGTTCCAAGAAACAAAATATTTGTCTATTGCATGTTCAGTAATCTTTACCTAGCTAACAGCAGACGGCGTCGCCAGTTTAGCCTTTACCTTTCGTCTGAAAATCTGTTCAGTCTCATAAATTAATAATCATGAGCATATCAGGATGGGGGTAAATTAAATGTATCGTAATATACATTTGTATTGAAAAAAAAATATTAGTCTGCCACATAGATTAGATACCGTACAGATAACAAATCTAAGCCACCTGACATGGATGGATATTAATATAATGACCTCTGGCATGATGGACACCAAAAGCAGTGCTGATGACCAGCAGTCTTGGTCGATCACCTCAGAGATTTTGAGATCTCCATAGTTCTCTGATTACATACAAAAAGAACTTATTACATGAGTTATGATGAGAGATCATGGCTTATACAACGAGTGAAAGATGTAGGGGGTACGGAAATCTCAGCCTTTTTCGGGTGGGGTGGAAAAGTGGGTGTAGATTTTTTAAAAGATTGACAAGCACTGCTTTAGATCTACCAAACACACACCGTCCTCGTCCCCTACACCCTCCCCCCTTCCCCCACTCGAAAAAAAAAACACCACCTACACCATCTTACTTTTCCGACATTCGAAAATACGTGATATGCGGAAGGTAAAACGTGCGATAATTAATCTTGATAAGATTTTATATGTCAAAGACTGCCGTTCTTCTATCCTCACAAAAAACTTCTCTCCATATCCGCCCTGTAAAATGTGTTTTCCCTCCCTGCCCACGTAATCCACGGCTAATGATGTATTCTGCAGTCTGGACCACCCAGGGACTGACAGTGAAGCTCTGACAAGAAACAAAACAAAACTCATCTATCAATAATGAGAGGGTGTGAAAAGTGTCCGTTACATGTATTTTCCTCTGCACCCGGAGAGGCACTTGTTTTTCTTTTTTATATTTTTTCTGGGATTTTTTTTTGGTGGTTTTTTTTCTTGGTTGATGGTGATGAAAAAAAAAGCCCAAGACCTTTAAAAACACCAGATAAAAGACCAGATAAAAGCGCTGCTTGGACTGGGGAAGGAGTCCGACTATCGACTGGTGGCGGAAATTGCACTCAAGAGAGGGAAACACGACGTCTCATCATCTGCGAATTCTGGACACGTCCTATTGTTATGGCGGCACTCACACAGACACCTAGTACTTATCGACAAACAATACTCGCTTTTCATAAATTGATTCTCTGAGGTTTTTAGAAATGTATTCTGTTACATGCTTCCCTTGGGGAAGCTCGTGCCTTAATGCGTCTGAAAGCTCTCCGTTTCTAGAGAGGATTTGATTTTAATTTTGAACCTCTCTAGGTTGTTATTGTCGACAAACTTTTCATAGGTTCTATGCCCAGAGAGCAAAGGTTTTAGAAGAGAGGAAAAAACGATTCATTTTTTGTAAAAATTAGACCTATATTATTTGTCTTTTCTTTCTCTTATCAACATGTAAAGTTTGGATTTAGATAAGATAATGCCTACACACCCGCGACATATAAAACAGGTTAGGAAACTGCCATGTTTAAAATATCCAAATCTTGGGCCTTGAAGGTCTGAACAGCTGGCTGACCTTTTTCTCCCTAACGTTTTTCTTGGTTCGAATATTTTTCATCTGAAATGGTGATCCCTCCTCTAT
>NW_004797436.1:707033-731079 GCF_000002075.1 Aplysia californica
TGCGTGCGCGTGTGGATGTGTATGAACGGTTTAAAGAGCTTGTATTCTTTTCTCACTTAATAAATGTATGCATTATGCCATTTTGAAATATAATTTTTCTGCAGATAACATTATCATTTTTTACTTATCTTGCTTCTTTTTTTTAATACACACACTCACAAAAGAATTTCCTGACATACGATTCACAATGTCTACCATACTATGGATCGTTTACCTGTGCAACACTCCATGTGTAAATATGAAACTTAGTTCAAACAGAAGTCAAACAGAGTCAAAATATGGGGTTTTTTAAAAAGGATATCACAGCACATACTTCGATTCCGTATGGCTTAATTAAGATCCGTAGGGTTAGTGCCACAGCTCTATATTGAGTCGGCAAACAATGGCGCCCTTTAAGTGCTTTCTACTGTTCAGTAATGTTTGTCTGATACTAAATTGATTTGACCCCAGTCCGAAAACAATTTAAAACACAATGTCATCATTTATCTGTGCCCTAGATTTCTGACTGATTATTTCTGGTACAAAATACTCCATCGCTTCTTTTAAAGCGAAAGAGCCTTTTTTCTGTCATTACAGTCAATGGATGTTTGTTTGAATGTCTTATTTTAGGCCTTCTTTTTTCGGAGAAGAAGGTTCAGGGAGGTTGTTGCCCTTTGTTGTTTTCCCCTTCTCTAACGTTGCTCCACTATTCTTATTCCCCGGTTTGAACAGCGTCAAAGCCTGCGTGATTACATCTTTCTAGAAATTCCAGACCACAGGACACATCTCTGCTTTACAACAATACTATGTGAATAATCTGAGCCTTGCACACTTTTCTTGGCTCGCCTGTTCGTGTGACTGTGGTCTCTGCCTGCCAAAATTTCTTGTACATGGGAGAACCGGGGTATTTAGACGCGTTAATAGCCATGGTTTTCTCTACAGAAAAATACCTTCCATGCAGCATTTTGCTTCTCGTGTTACAGGTTCTATTTTTACTTCTTATGAGAAAGGAATGGTGTTGCAAAATAATGTGGGGAGGGGGTTGGGGGTGAAAGGAAGGTTATTTCCTATTTTTTCGCTTGCTTATTTGTTTTATGTTCTACCTATGCTGCATGGAAGGTATCTTTTATCTGTTTACTACTATATCTTTTTTATGTATATTTGTAAAACGTATTTTTTAAAATTCAAGTGTAGAATTTGGGGATTGTTTTTCAAAATGAAGTAACAAATGATGACGTTTTCTTGTTCTGAAAACTGTAAAGTCGAATACTACGCAAGATACGGTGAGTTGGTGGTTGGCAGGTGCTCTGGGGTGGTTTGCTTCTTCTTTTCTATCAAACATCTATCGTCCTTATCTCCCGTTTTTTATGTTTGTTACTCTCTTGTAACACCTCTAATCTTCTGGCGCTCATACGACCATATACAGTTGCGAGCATCGTGAAACCTCTACTAAAACTAAACTAAGATGCGGTGAAGGTTGTAAAATAATTAATAATAATAATAATAATAATAATAATAATAATAATAATAATAATAATAATAATAATAATAATAGATAGCATTCGTGTAGCGCAAATCCACGGTCAACAGCAAGCTCTAAGCGCTTCACAATCTGTACTATTACCCCAGCAGACCTGAGAGCATTCTGAAACAACCTCAACTTCCTGGGAAGCATACAGTGCCTGCGGCCATTAATTGGCACTAAAACACTAACATACTGACAAGATCTCGGTGAAGGGAAGAACATTCGTATAAAGTGCCTTTCCCAAGGACACAACGTCGGGCCCGCGGCTCAAACCCCCCGAAACGCAACCTCACGATTACGAGTCCGGTAGCCTAACCACTAGGCCACTGACAGCCCCCCCCCCCCCCACAAAGGATAAGTTTTGAATAATTACACAAAAGACAAAAACAAAAGGAAAACAGAACTGCTGCATCCATTTCCTTAGCAATGCTATCCTATTCCAAACCAGGCGTCTAAGACACGAAAAAGCACAAAGGAACCAGAAACTGTGAGATGATGGAACTTTTCTTAAAGATCACAAATAATGTGAACTCGCTGGGGATCTCAGTCTCCCCCTTAACAAATTAATGCAAACAAGAGCAAGAAAAGGGCGAAGCTGTTGTGAAAAGACAAAGAGCAAGGTCACAAGGGATTGCAATCGATGCGATGCCGGAGAGATAAATTGTATCGGAAAGAGACGAGAGAGACAGAGAAAGGAGTCTTGCTTGAAAAGAAGAAATCAAGTAAACTTGGAAAAAGGAAATGACGTGCAGAGAGAATAGGCGAACGGACTTTATTTTGCGTATTTTATCACGACTCCGCTTCGCTCCAAAATCGTTTGACGTGTCGGTTATTCCCCTTGATGACTCTTCTCTGTTCCTCTAGTCCGCCAAAGGAAATTGCATGTCGGCGTTTAATTAATTTTGATCAAAAGAGGAAAAAAAAAAGATGCGTCTTCCTTCCCGCGAGAATGGCGGCTCGAGTCTGATGACGTAGGTGTATTAATGGCGGGAAAGGTCTGAGTAAATACGGGCATCGCTCTCTCTTCTCCTCCAGGCTATCATTATGCCCGAGGTATTGGTAACGAAGACGGCTGTTGGATTATCTCCCTTCCCCCATGAATTCTGTCCCTTGCTCGCTCCCAGATCTCTTTTCTTTTCTCTTCAGCTCTGCCTTTTCTCTTTCCCAATTCTCCCACTATTTTCCCTTTACGAATTCTTTCACTTTCACCACGAATCTTGCTCTTTTCTCCTTGAATTTTCTTCTCTTCACCCAGAAAGTCAAATTGCTCCTCCAGCCTGCCCCCCACCCCCCCCCCCCTCCCCCCTTTACCCCTTTTCTCTCTCTAAATTCTCTGCCCTAGATGGGAACGTCTCCATCCTTGTATCGTGTGCCTTTTTCCAAAATGATCCCCGTTTCTTTAAAGACCTTCCCCACCCCGCAACCCCCACCTTCCCCATTTTTTGTGTTGCTCCGTTGTTCTGTTGTTTCCCAGTTCACCACCATTTCCTTACTTTGACTTCTCCCCGAAAAGTATTTTTTTCTCTCAGTGGCTTGATCTAGTTAGAGAGAATCTGAAACCGTCCATTGCATTATAAAATCATGTTGTATGTTCTGCAGCATCTTAGGACACGGCTACAGCTGAAGTAATGACACCAGCCAAAACAGAAGCATGACTCCTTTCCAAGAAGATAAAAATTATAATAATGCCCTTAATTTGTTAGCTGCCTTGATGGAGAATATTAGTATACTTATGCTCCTCTGTGAGAGTTTAAAGAAAATGAAATTGAGTTATTTTTCTGAACTATTATGCAGCATCATAACACCCCCCCCCCTTTTTTTTTTTAACAAACAAAACAAAACAAAGGAAAGCGAACAAAACTTTAAACAGAAAAAACTCGTTTCCAAAGATAACAGTCTACCGCAGCAAAATAATACCTTGAATTAACCTGTATGTGTATGATGAAGTTATTTACATTCTATATATAAATCAAGGGATAAAGATCTAAACTGAAAAATGTCCTTCACAGAGTATTATCAAGTCCATTATGCTTGTACAAAAGGAGTCAACGGTACCCAGATACAATATTATTACTGTTTTAATCTTGTTCTCGGCTTCAGGTGTCCAGATCTCAGACTGTTTTGTTATCGCCCCTTGACGTGGTGTTGTTTCCTGAGGCGTATTTATTTGCCGCCCCCTGTGAGCTGAAATGTAGGATTGTATTAACCCTATCCATATGTCGTGTTTTACTATAGTATCCATATGACATGGGGAACTCTGTGCCATCACTTTCCAAAGAGGAAATTTACTCGTTAATCCGATCCGTACGCTTTGCATAGCAAGCAGTCTGTCAAAATGATTTTTTTGAGAAATACGGAAAGCTTCAAAGAGATCTCCGTACTAGAAGAATTCTAAAATATGAAGAACACAACCCCGTTTAAAATTGCCTGCTCTTTATACCATCAATTGTGTTCTTGTGGTTTAACTGTTTAGTAATTTATAATAACAAAATAGAGCTCTTTTTCTTCCTTCCGTCCCTCAAACTATTTTGTTTCTCTCTCGCTTTCTTTCTCTCGTCGTCTCTTGTTCTTTCTCTTTGTTTCTCTGTCCATTTTTGGAGGTAGGCACGTTGTGCTAGATGGTGTTTTGGTAATCGTAGGAGATGTCCAAACCATTTGTGAGGCAGCGTGGTGGAATCAGGCTCTCGTCAAAATAATCAAAATGAAGAAACTTGCATTTTTCCGCAGGTTTGTGAATTTTTATTAAATGTTTGCTTTTAGACGCAACACCTTTCATGCCTATTAAAGAACTCATTTCTGTATGAATTTTTCTGAAAAACGTTGATTAAAGGCACAAAAAATGTAAATTTTCAGTTACCACGAACTCATAAGCTAAGTAAATAACTAACCTTTGGCGGCCATTTTCTCACTAATTTTATCTCTGAAAACAGGTGACCCCCACCTCCTTCTTTCGTAAATATCTCGATTTATATTCAAGATAAATGGGTACTTTTTCATTCAAATAAGACTAGTGAACAAGCTCTAAGATGATACCAATAACTCTACGTGTCCAAAAATTGACGAGAGCCTGATTCCACCACGCTACCTCACATTTGATTCTTTGGTGTTGGATGTGATGCATGACATCATTTGTGCCCACCATTTCTCGGATTACAGAGTTTTTCGTTACTCAAACAAAACTATTAAGTTACAAACAAGCACTCTGGCACACATGCGGTTTACCATAGGGCACATAAACTGAGCCAATGATGGACAAGGGTAGAAGACGTCGCCCATACTCAACTATAATAGCAGGGTTGGTGATTTTCACTTCATTTTGGGTGTAACAGCACGGCTCACGGTTCTCACCTTGCGGCGATGTCGGGTTTTTCTTTCTTTTTTTTTCTTCATTTTTTGTTTTGTTTTCTTTTAAATAAATTAAATAGAAAAAAAAGAGCACTCACCATGACAGTCTGCAGTCTAGAAGTACAACTCTATGGTACTCATCTGTCACTCCAACTGTGTGTGTGTATTGGGGCATTTAATCAAAAATCCCAGATCCCACAAATATAAGAACATCTTTCTGGTTTTTTCCGATTTGTTCGCACAAGCGGAACAATGTTAATTGCTGGCCAAAACGTAGGTTTTGCTTCACTTGTAATCTAATCTGATTTCACCGACTTCCCTTGCCATAAAGGCAACATGTCCTAGAAGCTTAGGTGTCCAAGGACTTCCCTCTAATTAATTTGCGAAGAGTAAAGTCGAGCTTATATCCGTTTAATATCTATACATCTGAAACCCTTCTCTTTCTCTCCTTGCTTCTGTCTTTATGTGTATCTAAGTCTGAGCATGCCTGCCATTCTATCCTTTTACAGCTGCTCTCTTTTTGTTTCTCTCTCTCACTCTCTCTTTCTCTCTCTCTCTCTCTCTTTCTCTCTCTCTCTCTCTCTCCCTGTGTGTGTGTAAGTGTGTGTGTGTGTGTGTGTGTGTGTGTGTGTGTGTATGTGTGTGTGAGTGTGTGTGTGTCTATCTCTCTCTGTCTATCTCTCTCTGTCTATCTCTCTCTTCATATCTCTCTTTACCTCTCTCTCTCTCTTAATTTTTTTTTCTTTCTTTCTTTCTTTCTTTCAGTGTTTCTTTCTCTCTCTCTCTCTTTCTATCCCTTTCCAGAGCTTTCACATAAGACTTGTTCGAAGTGCCATAAAACTCTTATTAGAAACTGTATTATATGTGAGGCAGCGTGGTGGAATCAGGCTCTCGTCAAAATAATCAAAGTGAAGAAACGTGCATTTTTCCACAGGTTTGTGAATTTTTTTCAAATTTTTGTTTTTTGGCTCAACACCTTTCATGCCCCTTAAAGAACTCATTTCAGTATGAATTTTTCAGAAAAAACGTTGATTAAAGGCACAAAAAATGTACATTTTCAGTTACCACGGACTCTTAAGCTAAGGAAATAACTAATCTTTGGCGGCCTTTTCCTCACTTATCTTACCTCTGAAAACAGGAGACCCGCACCCCTTTTGTTCGCAAATATCTCGACTTGTATTCAAGATAAACGGATATTTTTTTCACCCAAATAAAGTCAAATGAACAAGCTTTAAGATGATACCGATAACTCTGCATGCCCAAACATTGACGAGTGCCTGATTCCACCACGCTGCCTCACATATGTGCAATAACACAAATCTCTCTCCCTCTCCCTCTCGCTCTCCCTCTGTCTATCCATCTATCTATCTATCTATCTATCTATCTATCTATCTATCTATCTATCTATCTATCCAGTGTTTCACTAACTTGTAAACTTAGTTAAAAGATTATGATGATGACAATGTCATTCCCTTTTTTCCTATATGCTGTCATTGTTCACGTTTTCCTTAAAAAAAAAAACCACCGCAAAAACCAACTTAAAATGTTTTAAACAAACAAACGAACAAACAAACAAGCAAACAGGACTATTCTTTTAGAGCAGCTTAACCTAGAACCCCCTTCTCCCCACACCCCCTCGCAATTTTACATTTTCATACTTTGAGACTACACTTTAAAAACTGTGCGGCTGATGTCTTTATTCTTGTCACATGCAACTGGTCTCTGCACGACGTGACTTTCTTTACAGGGTTATTTCAGCACAAGCTCCCGTCTCCTGTCTATGTGTTTGGGTTTCAGGAGTCGCAAAACATCGTGTAGGTCATGGGCCATAATCAGACAGTTTCTCATGTCATCACAACTGTATTGATTGCCAACAGCGTGAGTTACTTCCCCTCCGAGAGGCGGCTAAAGTGATGTTTGGCTTCCAGAAATGGCGTCACTGATAATTGCATCTTTTCCTAAGAGTCCTGTCTCCGGTTATTCTTTTGGGTATCTGTCCAAATGATAAACATTTTTCTCGTAACATATTGCAGCTCTGTGTCACCTACGTGATCACGAACATTGTGCGGAGGAATTTACGGAGTTTTCGGACTGTCTGACGGGTGTGTGGCATACATTCATCAAATCTACTCGCAGGGAACATGAATAAGTATTGCAGTTTGTTATTGGTTTCGGGGGGAAAAGCTACAACGGCCTGGCAGATTAAAACGACCGGTCAAGTCTTCGGAGACCTGATCTGCTAAATGAGTCTGGGAGCTTCGTGTTCGAAAATATGTGTTGTTTGCGTTATGGTGACGGCATCGGCCGTTTCATAGTTTGCTAAGTAAATACGGTAGTAATGACGGATGTAGTAGAAAGTGATTGTTTAAGAGAGGGGGAAATGTATTGTGTTTTAAGATACCAGTATTCTAGGGTTTGGTTGTTTGTCTGTTTTCATTTTGTTTGTGTTGTTGTTGTTGTTGTTGTTGTTGTTGCTGCTGCTGTTTTCCTTACTTCTGTTAAAATAATTAAATTCACAAAAATTCGAAATCTCTACAGTAAGTGCTTGGTTGTTTAGTGTGGGGTTTTTTGTTTGTTTGTTGGGGGGAGGGGGGGTTGTTTTTGTTTTTTAATGAGGGGGTTGCTTTTTCTTGGGATTAAACACTAACATACATGCCCAAATACCGACACACGTGCACCCACACACACACACACACACACACACACACACACACACACACACACACACACACACACACTCACAGAGAGAGAGAGAGAAAGAAAGAGAGAGAGAGAGAGAGACACACACACACATACATACATACACTTACAAAGAGATGTACAAACAGACCGACAGACAGACCGACAGACAGACCGACAGACAGACAGACAGACATATCTAACGGGCGAAGAAACAGGTGAGAGATATAGAGAGGGAAAGAAAGGGTAAGAGAGAAAGAGTAAGAGTAGGAAAGAGAAAGATATAGACAGAGAGAGAGAGAGAGAGAGAGAGAGAGAGAGAAAGATAGAGAGAGAGAGAGAAAGAGAGAGAGGGGGGAGGGGGGAGGACGAGAGGGAGAGAAAGGAGGGGGGTGTGCTGAGAGGCGAAATAATGTCTTGGACACGTTCCATCGCCGTGCATTTAATATACAGGGTGCTTGTCTTGTGATGACACTGTACGTGAGGGCGGCTGGGAGCGCCACTGGCATTGATTACTTGTCTTATTTTCCTCTGGGTCCGTCTACTTGACTGTCTTGCCTAGTTATTGCAGTTTGGAGTTATCGTGTCAATATCATAATAATAGCATTTGTATAGCGCACATCCCCGCTTGACAGCTAGCTCTATGCTCTTTACACTATCTTAATACCCCGGCAGACCAAAGAACAACCAGAAACATTCTCAGCTTCCCATACATGCAAGCTGCTGATCATTAGTATTCGAACACTAACAAACTGAAAACATCTTTTACAGTCTATATTTGGTTACCCTTTCCCACCTGGGTGAAGTGAGGAAAAGTTGTGTAAAGTGCCTTTCCCAAGGATAAAACGTAGTCCCCTGACGGGATTCAAACCAACGACTTTACGTCTGAGAGTCTGAGAACCCAACCACTAGACCACCGACGCCACACACTACCCGGGTGATCTCCAACTCCCCCCCACAATGACGCCATATATTATGCTTCTCTTTTTTCTAACCAACCCACCTATAGCAGTCCCTAGAACCACTGTCTCTCTGTGTCGAAGGAAATACAGATACAGTTAGGTGTAGGCAATTGCTTACTTTACTTTATTCTTCCTCTTGTACCTCTAGGGCGTCGAGGGGAGAAAGAACTTTCTGTCTCTAGCAAGTTGGATGGCCTGGCTGGGAGGGATGTTGTGTGATTTCAGGGTATCTTTCACACTCTCCATCCAGGTCTTCCCTGGTCTTCCTCTTGCCTTTTACCTTGATATTCTTTTGTAGTACACTTTGCTGGCAAGCTGGTCAGGTGCCATGCGTGTCAGATGACCAAACCACCTGATTGTTTGCCTCTGAATGTAGTGGAGGACAGGTGCTCCAATCATTTCTCTGATTCCTGTTGTTTCTGATCATTTCCCGTCTGGTTTTGTTGACGGCTCTCCTACGACAACTCATTTCGCGGGTGGTAATTTTACGTTCCAGACTTTTGGTCAAGGGCCATGTATGGCATTGGTAGGTCGAGGTGGGGATAAATATAGAGTTAATGAGCTTGGCTTTGGTCTCAATGGGGATGTTAGGATGTTTAAGGAGTAGGGCAAGCTGGTAGCTGGAGCTGTTAGCCTTTTATACTCTTGTTTCAGTATATCTGTTGAGACGTCCGTCTTCCGAGAAGATACTGTCAAGATTCTTGAACTTGCTGACTTACTTCAACAGAGTTCCGTCTATGTTAATGTTGAGGTTGCCAGGTATTCGGCTGATTTTCATCGTCTCAATCTGTCTGTGTGCTCTTGAAGTTGCTCTTCTTTCTCATGCGCCAGGATTTCGGGACGGCGTTCTCTTCTTTCGTAATTTTATCCATGTATATGGTGAAAAGTAGCGATGATAACACACATTCTTGTCTTACTCCAGACGACACAGTCGAACGTGGAGTTGATGATCGTTAACAGGCTGTATTTATAAATAAAAGGCTATAGCAGATGTAGTAGTAATAGTGGTAGCAGCAGTCGTAGTCGTAGTCTTAGTGGTTGTAGTGTAGTAACAGACAGACTTGTAACACCATCTGTCGTTAAAGAAACCCATTAACGTACATTGTAATAATAATCATCCAAAAGCATATTTACAAAATTGCCATTTCCCATAATAAAACTACGATCACTGAACGGTGTGTATTGGATGAGGTATGCGTTTCTTTTTTGCGTCGCGTTACTTCTTTCCCCCTTTAAATAAAATTCTGCTTTTATCTGCAGAGGGAAAACAATCCTGTGGGATCCTCCTGCTTTTGAGGAACATTGTTTGCCTCTAGGAAGGGGTCAAGTCCTTACCTAATGTTATTTTCCTCTTGAGGACAAGACAGAAACCCCCTGCCTTCCCCTCCCCTCCCATCTCTCCATCTAGATCTGTTAGCTGTCCCATCAATCTCCCAGCCTCACTGGGTTTACGGATGAGCTCAAAAGAGGAATCGAAAGCCTGTTGAGACGGAGAGTAGCACAAAAAGATTGGCTGTGAGGGAGTTGAGGACAGAGAGGTAAAAAATGCATGAGGAGAGAGAGACATCGTTCCATGAAAGCTTGGGCAATGTTGTGGCAGATTGTAAGGAGGAGGAGAAATTTCAAAGAGACGTGTGTTGTGTAACTTTGAAGGATAGAAAGAAAGATAGATAGATAGATAGATAGATAGATAGATGGATAGATAGATAGATAGATAGATAGATAGATAGATAGATAGATAGATAGATAGATAGATAGATAGGTAGATAGATAGATAGATAGGTAGACAGACAGACAGACTGACAGACAGACAGACTGACAGACAGACAGACTGACAGACAGACAGACAGACAGACAGACAGACAGACAGACAGACAGACAGACAGACAGACAGTGCCCCCTCCCATCACTATGGATGTTTTCGCAAGCTACAAAAGTACGTTAGGTTTTTCAGTTCTTTTCTTGCATTTTGGCAAGTACTCCTCTCCCATCGTAATACAGTCGCGGCGTGTTCAATCCCTTCAAAAGTCCTCCAGGATATTTTTCAAGACTAAACACTGTAGCTCAATAGCATTATTTTAACCTTGCTCAGAAAAGCATGAGGATATATCAGTAAAAGTTAGGGGTTTTTCCTTCCTAACATAGGAAAATATTTTGATTGGAAATTTGTGTATAGCTTAGCTTTAGGAGTATAATATGCCATATGGCAAAGGAACAGAATCAGATTCATGACAATTCCTCTGTCCCACTTAAGACACGGTCTACGATAATGTAATGTTACTTCAGGAGATTAACATGTGTGACGTAAACGTCCACTGCTGTTGTTAAGTGTGTTGTATGATGAAGTACAAAAATCATTCTAATATCAAATTTAATAGAGTTTTTTTTTCATTTCATCTTGTTCGTGTAGGGAGTATGAAATATTTATGACAAACCTCCTTTCAGTTATAACATGAAAGTGTTTTGTAACAAAATCCATTGCTGTTCAATTAAGTTTCAAGCTGATAGGATTGCTGTTGTTGTTGTCGTTGTTATTATCCACCTTTCAAGCTAAAAGTCCAGCAGATTATTATACAATTGTACTGCTGTTGACGTCATAGACTACGTCTTGTGAAAGGATTAGATGCCGGATAACTTTAGAGATATTCACTTCCTTGGTTTTGTTTCATTTTTTGCTGCGGCGCGATGTGGGATGGGCAGATATTTTAATTTATTTATTCAGTGTTTAAGTCCCTTGGCCTACACTGCCAGAAATATACAGATTTTACAGTTACAGGAGACTTCAATGAAAACAGGGTGAACTATAAATGACACACGCATTCTAAAAAATATGTTTTGCGTCGTTAAACCGAAGTTTTTTATCTTACATATTTTGTGTGGAGAACAATAAGAAGTAGGTGATGTACAGCTTTAGCTGAGTTCAGATCAAGTGACGTATTGTTAAGATCTATGATAATACCGCAAGTCCAGATATAAGGCTTGAATAGTTGGCGAGTGCTTTTGTATGGTTTGCTCTTTCTTTCATATTAAATATCTATCGTCTTTATCTCTCACCTTCCTGTTGTGCGTGTTACTCTTCTGTAACCCCTTTGCTCTTCGGCACCTATATCAATGACCTGATCGTGTTGCAGGTCTCGTGAAATTCTTACTATAACTAAAGGATAATAGGTTGCTCGCGTAAGCAGTCGCACAATACAATACAAGAGATTCGTGAAGTCACAACTGCAATGGGTACTCAACTATAGACTGCTCAAGATCGTGTCACTTTGTAAACGTTTTAGTGCGGGTTAACCGCACATTGGGCTTTGTGCTGTGCGTTCTGGGAAGCCTGGAATGTTTCTGAATCGTATCATCATCTCTGCTGGGGTAAAAATGACTGTAAAGCGCGTAGAAAATGCATAGAGGGTGGAAAACTGCTATATAAATCAATTACAGTAGAAACTGTCTAAGACGTCCATCAACTGCCGATGATATACGTTGCTGTCTTAGACAGATGGCTGCCTAACTAAGTCCCATTATAATGTAAATTAATTATAAAATAATATACACAAAGGGGCGAAACTGGAAGTGGCCACTTGTACAGGTGGTTGTCTTGCACTGGTGGCTGTTAGTTCAGGTTAGACTGTAGTAGTAGTAGTAGTAGTAGTAGTAGTAGTAGTAGTAGTAGTAGTAGTAGTAGTAGTAGTAGTAGTAGTAGTAGTTGTTGTTGTTGTTGTTGTTGTTGTTGTAGTAGTAGTAGTAGTAGTAGTAGTAGTAGTAGTAGTAGTAGTAGTAGTAGTAGTAGTAGTAGTAGGAGGAGGAGGAGGAGGAGGAGGAGGAGGAGGAGGAGGAGGAGGAGGAGAACATGAAGTAGTATGATCAAGGGATGGGAAGAAGGGGTAGAAAGGGATGGGGAGAGGGAAGGTGTGGTTGTGAGCGAGGGGTATAATACAACATTGATTTGAAACTCTCAGTGCTAGTGTGGCGTTGGTTGGTCAAGTAGTTAGGCTCTCAGACTTGCAACAGTAAGGTCGTGGGTTCGAAACCCGTCAGGGGCCCGATGTTGTGTCCTTGGGAAAGTCACTTTACGCGAATTTTCCTCACTTCACTCAGGTGGGAATGAGAACTTAGCTATAGACAGTGAAAGATCTTGTTAGTTTATTAGTGTTTGAGCGCTTAATCAGCTGCTTTCTTTCACTGTAAACTTCTCAGGAAGCTGAGAATTTTTGTGAGTGTTCTATAGTCTGCAAGGGTAATAATATAGTATAAGGCCCATAGAGGTTGCTGTCGAGCGGGTATATGCGATATACAAAATTAACGCTATATTTTAAATAGTATTACTATTATCATTATTTCAGAATCTACGCGACTTGTTGCAGCCCAGGGAGATCCTATTTCTTTTGTTACTTCCCATTTGTCTTGCTTTACCCTTGCTCCGAATGATCATCATCATATATTGTGATGTCTGTCTACGTACTCAAACAAAAGCACAATCTATCACGTCTCTGGACTAAGATAAACCTCTGTTTTTATATACCATTTGTAACAGAAAACTTCCCTTTGTCCCGTATTGATCGCTTACCGCGTGTCCGTTTCCGTGTATTATCTTTTATTCGTCCTTGAGCAGGGAAAGGTATATAAAAAAAACAGGCGTGAGGTGAGGGCGGTGGGTTGAAGGTTATTTTGTTTTAATACAGCCCGTATGTTAATAACACTCCGCCATCAGCAGCGTGAAGACAGGTGGAATCGTTCAGTTTTTTGGTGGGATTTTCGTTTTCCTTTAATTTTCCTTTCCCTAAGCGAGACTGGACAATGGTACATGTATGACAAATCGACACGGCGGAGAGCAGATACGTTGTACGTCGGGATAAATAATTTCTCCCCTGTGACAAAGAGGGTATTTAATAAAACATGAGTGTAATGATTGTAATTGTCTTGTACTTTTGCGCTCTTATCGACAATACAATTTACAAAATTTACATTGTTGTAAGAGGTGGGTTGTTTCCATCTTGGCTCCATAAGGGCCCAGCATGGGCTCGGTGAGATAAAGCATCCAAATAGACAGACGGAGATATAAAAGAAATATATGTACTCCCCAAAATAATATTCCTCCTCTCGGGAATTGAATTCACGTCTTTTTCGTGCACCGCGTTCGTATTTTATCTAGGCTAGCCTGTGGGTGGTTGGCGGGCGCTCTGGAGTAGTTTGATCCTTCTTTCCATCAACAATTCCGATCTCTCTCTCCTTTAAAAAAAAGTGTATTACTCTTTGCCACACCTCGCTACCCCAGACTTACAAAGTTATTTTTTCTCAGTGCCTAGTTTTTTAAAATTTGACGTTAAGCTTTTTGAGTTTCTCAACTTGTCAAGCTTTTTCCGAATTCAATTCTTTGAATGTCTTGATAACGACTTTGAATAATCTTACGAATTTGATAGAGCACATAGAACATTTGGTATCTGACCTCATGGTTTCAGTAACTCAAAGCAGCCAAAAATGTCAGACTGAACTTTGTAAATCCAAAGTAACGACCTCTAATTTAAATGACCTTATTGTATTGCAAGTGCTGAAAAACTTTTACTAAAACTAAACAAAAAACTAGTCCAGATGGTGGGATAGAAAATTGTGTTTCTATTCAGAAAACTATTCGATTAATTTTTTTACAAAAAGTCAAATCTAAGAAAAATAATTTCAAATGTAAAACAAATAAAGATTTCAGATGTTTGAGTTATTTCTAGGAATAAAGCAAAAAATAAATCTCGCTTTGACCGATTTTATAGTTCAATGTCAGCAGCCATTTAGTAGAATCTAAAATCAAGGTGGCCGTGTTTGTGAGACAAATTATATGGCTTATCCCTTGAAATTTGATGGATTATCCCTGTGAACTGAAAACCAAATCCTTTCAAAGACGTTGATTACCCTGTGACACTGGGAAAACTTTCTCTGGGCGGGTGGAATTTTCCGTGGCGGTTCCAGCGTTCGAGGATCGTGACACAAGAAGTTGAGTCCTTGGCATCGCACGCAAAAGTTCAAGTTGGAATCTGAATGGGGGAATCTATTGCAATATTAAAATTTGTCCCTTATGAAGTTAGCAGTTTCAGTCAAGTGCCAATACGAGGTCGGTTTTTCTTTTCCTTTGTTTAGGTTTTGTTTGGGTTTTTTAGGTGGGTTTTTTTTTTTTAGTTTTTACTCGTGCGTCGACACGATCTAGATAATTTGGAAGACGGGCTTCTGTCCTGCGTGTCAGGGTCAACCCAGACTGAGAGAGATCGAACATCCCTAAATAATAAACCGAGATACTCGGCTTTTTAAAATCCCGTTACAATAGACTCGAACAAAGTCATCTGCGTTCGTCGTCAAAGCGTCTTACCGCCGTACCACTGACATCGGGAAGGTGTTGGGATACAATGAGGTCCACCCTCAGACTGACTTAGAATTTGACTAGTGCATTTGCAATGTAACACAAAAACCAAGCTGATGGTTGACTGGTGCTCTGGTGTGGTTTGCTTCTTCTTTCCTAGCAAAGCTCTATCGTCCTTATCTCTCTTCCGTTTTGACATTTTGTATCTCTCTTGTAACACTTCTTCTTATCTTCTGCATTTATATGACCTTCTTGAGTTGCAAGTTACAGCTCGTATTACAAAATTAAAGAAAATTAAGAAGATGTAACCTCATACAACAATAATATAGTATCTCTATCTCGCTGACATATGATATAGTAATTAAGATATTCGTCGTGTACTGGAGACGACAGTCCAATTCCTGAGTGGCGAAATATTTTGTTTCGTTTCGTTTTGCTTTCATTTGTTGTGTTTTGTTTTAATTTTTGTTTCTATGTTTTTAAATCGAATCTATTCATCTGATTGATAGGATGTTGTATTCAACTACGTTAGGAATTTAGTTCAGGCTGACTGCAGGATACATGGGGTATATTTTATGGATTGCGGTGTTAAGTTGTTAAGTGTTTACGACCGCAATTAAACCATCAGAGTTCAACACCCCTGCAACAAATAATATTATATTTTGAACGATTAATAAATATGTGTATGTATATGTGTGTATGAGTGAATGTATGTCTGTGTGTGTGTGTTTGTGTGTGTGTGTGTGTGTGTGTGTGTGTGTGTGTGTGTGTGTGTGTGCGTGTGTGCGTGCGTGTGAGGGTGTGTGGGTGTTTGAATTCGTGTGTGTTTATACGTGTGTGGGGTTATTTTTTAAATTTATTTGTAAGAGATTTTGGGCTTCAGGAAAGTTGTGGTGGGTGTAGTTCACAACATCCAGGTCATTACCCTGTTAAACAATCCGGCACAAACTGATCTGACAACAGGCTCAGATTCCCAGCAGATCCGTCAGGTCAGCCCTGACGAAAACAGTCGTTTCCGGAACTGACGTCAATGAATTTGAGCTGAATGTCGGGATATGAGGTGTCCAGGGTGTATGTGCCAAGTTACTGACGTGTTTGGTTTTTGTTGGGCTTTTCTTTATGTGAGACAGCGCGGTGAAATCAGGCGCTCGTCAAAATAACCAAAGTGAAGAACCAAGCATTTGTCCCCAGGATTGTGAGTTTTTATCGGATTTCTATTTTTTACCCAACGCCTTTCAGGCCCATTAAATAACACATTTCTGTATAAATATTTACTTTAAAAAAGCGTTGATTTAAGGCACAAAAAAGTAAATGTTTGGTTTCCACGTCCTCTGGAGCTAAAAAAATGGCTTATCTTTTGTGGCTATTGTCTTAGTATTTTTACCAGGTGACCCCAACTTCCTTCCTTCGCAAATATCTCGACTTGTATTCAAGATAAATGGATACTTTTTTCCCTCCAAAGCAAGACAAACGAACAAACTGTAAGATGATACCAATAACTCTACGTGCCCAAAAATTGACGAGAGCCTGACTACACCGCGTCGTGACACTTATAGCTCTGTCGCGTACTCCTGTAGTAAGTCATTTGTAAGGCATCGTGGTGGAGTCAGGCTCTCGTCAATTTTTGAGCATAATATAGAGTTGTTGGCATCGTCTTAAACTTTGTTCACTTGCCTTTATTTGGATGGAAAAAAATATCAATTTATCTTGAATACAAATCGAGATATTTGCAAATGAAGGAGGTGGGGGTCACCTGTTTTCAGATGTAAAATTAGTAAGAAAATGGACGCCGAAGATTAATTATTTTCTTAGCTGAAAATTTACATTATTTGTGCCTTTAATCAACGTTTTTCAGAAAAATCTACACAGAAATGAGTTCTTTAATGGGCATGAAAGATGTTGAACCATAAAACAAAAAATCAGATAAAAATTCATAAACCTGCGGAAAAGTGCAAGTTTCTTCACTTAGATTATTTTGACGAGAGCATGACTCCACCACACTGCCTCACATTTTTTCTGTAGCGGCGTACGTACAAAACAATTTAACCCTATCTGTACGCCCTGGGGTCATTTTGTACCCCCGCAGTTGTATTGTTCACATTTTAGAATACTTCTAGTACGAATATCTCTTTGAAACTTTGAGTATTTCTCAAAAAATTCATTTTAACAGACTGCTATGCAAAGCGTATACTGATCGGATAAACGAGTAATTTTCTCTTTGGAAAGTGGTGTCACGGAGTTCCACACGTCGTATGAATACGATAGTAAAACACGACGTATGGAGAGGGTTAATGTCTTATTGAGGTGCGGGAAATATCAGAATAACAAACAACAAAAGTTACATTGAAGAGGGTTTAATAACTCTTGTAATTACTTTTGCTTGCTTGATCCTTTGGTAATCTTTGATGCTCAATTAATTATTTGTCCGCCAGCCTATCCAATTTAATTGTTGTATCAGATCTAAATAAAGTCTAATAGAAAGCAGATTGTATATGAATTTGACGTCACAAACTAGAAATATGCGTTCTGGAGGTCCAATTTCTCTTTTCTGTCTGGTATTTTCATCCCATCCTTGACCCTTTCTCTATGACCCATTGTACTAGCACCCAGAGCTTACTCGTATGGGATAGAGCGCTATAAAAATGCAATCCAATACTATTATTTATTTAAAAAATCATTATTATCATTATTATTATCATTCTTCTTCTTAGTAGTAGTAGTAGTAGTAGTAGTAGTAGTAGTAGTAGTAGTAGTAGTAGTAGTAGTAGTAGTAGTAGTAGTAGTAGTAGTAGTAGTAGTGGTGGTAGTAGTAGTAGTTGTTGTTGTTGTTGTTGTTGTAGTAGTAGTAGTAGTTTTACCACACCATTCTCTCTTTTCCAGTAAAATCTCTGCCTTCAGGTTTACACCCTCACTCCACCAAATTTGTCCCTTTTCCTGCCCCCCCCCCCTCAACCCCTTAGTCTCTTTCTTTCTTTCCCTCTCTCTACTTCTGTATCTGTCTCCCTTCACTGTGTCTCTCTTCCTCTCTTTCTGCCTGTGTGTGTGTATGTGTGTGTGTTTCTCTCTCTCTCTTTCTACGGGTCCTTCTGACTCTCTCTTTCTCTCTCTCTCCCTCTCTCTCTCTCTATCTCTCTCTCTCTCTCTCTCTCTCTCTCTCTCTCTCTCCCTCTCTCTCTCTCTCTCACTCTCTCTCTGATTGTTTCAGTTACGGCTATTTATCTATCGCTTTTTTAACACTCAAACACACACACACACACACACACACACACACTAACACCCCCCCCCCCCCCCCACACACACACACATACATATAAAAAACTCACTCACTATAGTTACTTTTTACTTTCTCTCTTTTCTATTCCGCCATATGTTCGCCATTTTGTCTCCATTTATATCACGTTAATGGTCCGACATGTCTTTAGACCAATTTGCAGACAAACAAAAATAACTATTGGCCACAAAGATTAAAACTTAAGTTGTATTCGGAATAATCTTTTAATAAATCTTTAAATAAATCTTTTAAGAAGAGTTCATTTCTAAACAACAACTGTAGCAAAGTTGTCGTTAATCGCGATAAATTCCCTCTTTGTTGGAAATAAAACTCTAACGTCAATTATTTCTATCGCTGCCTCAGAACTTGACCATGATACTAATAATTTGGAAAGTTTTCGGTCAGTGAACTCTGCCTTAGCACAACAACCCTGAACCAGAACAAACATCTCGTGAATGACGACTTTCTCTGTGCGTGGGTGATACTTTATAGCCTACCAGGCGGCTCTCGCGGCCTAGAGGTTAAGGTGTTCGCCTCCCATTCAAACGTCTCGAGTTCGAATCCGGGTAGCGGCCAAAATAAAAAAAATTTCACCAAAAGTGTCTCCTTTCACCTCCTTTCACCTCCTTTCCTGCTCTCTAGCATTATTCTGTTGTTTGCTTTCGTCTCCTCTTTCTGCACCCTGCCCCCAACCTCCTTTGCACCCTGCCCAGGACTCTTGACGCTTTCTGCAGCCTTTCTACTGCTACGCCTTGGCTCCTTGTTACTGCTGTCTTTCAGCCACACCCCTGATCTTCTGGTAGGAAAGATCTACACCTAGCCTTCTCGGACAAGGGCAACAAATCTCGGAGGGCCCGTGTGCAAGTTGCGCACGTTAAAGATCCCATGGTGAAATCAGGTGCTCGTCAGTATTAGGTCATATGAAGTTATTGGTATGATCTTTAAAACCCGTTCATCTGTCTAGCTTTCTATGGAAAAAAAAGCATACCCATCCATCTTGACAGAAAAAAATAAAATAGAAATTGCCAATCGGGTACAAAAGTGTTGCTTTCTTCGGTTTCATTATTTTGACAAGTGCCTGGTTTCACCATGATGAGACACATTTTCCTACAGTTTAGTCAATAGCGGACGATGACGGAGGCACGCCTGTTTCTCAGAAACGTTTAATTCCGCCGAAGCTAAACCTTGATTATTATGTCCAGGAAAACGGACGCAGTTGTCTATGACGGTTTGAGACACATCTGACATCAAGAATCCAACTTTTAGATTAACCCGTTCCCGAGCTTCACCAGTTTCTTAGGCTGACCCGTTTTCCAAATAGACTAGCCGTATTTCTGCTTTACTGATATTGAACACACGGCTGGAGTACCGTAAATTCAGTGCCGATTAAGAAAAGTTGATTTAAGGCTGTATGTTTAAAAATTCTTATAATACTTACAACCGAATAAAAAGTACAGTGCATCTGTGGAATGGCATCTTTCATGACTGAAAAAAAAACCGATGTCTGTTAGCTGGTTAATGAACGGGTTGAAAATATAGATATTCTTTTAAGAAAAGTGTAATATCAAAATTGTCCATTCGTTGTGCTTCTCTGCGACGTACGTGATTAGAATTAAATCAGCGTGAAGTGTGATACAGACGACATAGCTTCCAATCCCTATAGAGAGACTATTTTGAGTTGTTTGCTGAGTTTCCGTTGCAAGCCAGCCAGGTGACTCACCCCTCGCAGATGGTGACATGGGATCAGAGGCCTCGTACCATAAATAGCCAAATGTGGACGCGCTTTGTGGTCATTCGATTACGTTTGAAGACGCGAGTTTTGGGGCATGACTTCATTATTCAAACATAGTAATACTTTTTTCAATTGTGTTTTCTCTATCTACAACAACTCAGTCCTACGCTGTGTCCTTGGGAAAGGCACTTTATATGAATGTCACACTTGGCTTGGTCCTTTCGGAGATGGCCGTTTAACTCGGAGGTCCCGTCTCTTAAATAACCTAATAGTGTTGATATGGTGCTTTAAACCTACACCATTTCACAACTTTCTATCTGTAAAAACATTCATACTAAAAATACACAAACTTCTTTTTCTGCTTGATGCACGGTAGTTAAAAATTTGACAAAACATTGCAAGGCAGCATGGTGAAATCAGGCGCTCGTCAAAGTAATGAAATGGAAGAAATTGGCAATTATAATCGAAAATTTGTTTTTTGGCTCAACGTCTTTTATGTCCATTTAAGAACCCATTTTAATGGAAAAACTTTGATTTAAGGCACAAAAAAAAGTAAATTGTCAGTTTCCACGGACTCTCAGGCAATGTAAATAACCAAATGTTATCGGCCATTTTCTGGCTGATTTTACCTCTGAAACCAAGCGACTCCCACCCTTTCAATTGCAAGAATCTCGACTTGTATTCAAGATAAATGGGAATTTCGTTCATTTAAAGCAAGGCAAATGTACAAGCTTTAAGGCGATACTAAAAGGCTCCACATGCCCAAAAATTGTCGAGCGCCTGGTTCCACTGTGTTGTGACTCCATTGTCTTTGGTCCGCTGCAGCTCGGACATGCGTCTGATGCATCATTAAAGAGTTAACCTATACGTGTGGAAAGTTTGATTAGTAGTGCGCCATACAGTACGTCATAAATCATGGTGCGTTTATCATGTCGGCATGCTAGTGTTTTGGCGATTAATCGTCGGCTGTTGATATTGACTACTAGATCTACCAGGGGAGCCGTGATTGTGTCTGAGGGTATCTTCTGGTCTGCTGGGATAATGGTATAGATTGTAAAACATCTGGGGCACAGGCCTACTGTTGAGAGGGGATAAAAGCTATTTAAAAAAACGCTGTTTATTTGTATAATAATAATAATTATTATTATTATTTGTATTATTATTATCATTATTATTATTATTATTATCATTATTATTATTATTATTACCATCATCATCATTATCTACCCTACTGCGATAAAGTATATTATTCCCTTTTTCTGGAAGCACTTTCAGATATTGCGGCCAGACAACACCTCAAAATTCTCAAAATAAAGATCGAAAAACTAACGCTGCATATCATTATTGTGTTGAACTGGAGGACTAAAAGAATATGGAAATTGTCGATGACTGTCTATAGGCTTTCCTTAAATAGGATATTGACCATATTGTTTGGTTTTGTAACATACTGTTTTTGTTAATGACGCTGCAAAGTAAGGTCATAACGAGCGGACGTTACCATACATTTCAGGTTTGTTTTTGTTTGTTTGTTGTAGTTGTTTTTTACTCTATTTTCTCTTTTGTTTGGAGCAAAGCGTGTGGAAAGGCGTTAAAGTCATGAACTTTTTAAAGAGTTTAGCGTACTTTTAGTTTGATCTTAGTCAACTTGAAATTGATTCGTTTCCCCTCGTTTCCGGGACCCGCACGCCGGTGGTGATACCTCGATATCCGCGAAAGTCGTCTCACATCCTCTTCCTGGTTTAGCTTTATCCGAACGATAGGGTGAAAGGCTTTGAAAAAGGTAGCTGGCATTCCAAATGTTTTTCTCTGCATTACTTTCTCGTCGTTTCTGCTAAATCACGCTTTTAGGAAACGTTCTGACGCCATCGGCATCTAACGTTGTCACCTGGGTTCGAATCTGGGGGTTTCAAGAAACTTAAAGATTGGAGCAAACAAATCAGGTCAAACAGAATGTCTTCTCTCTTCCAGGTGGTGGATCTGTCCATGAAATTTTTCATTTCTTTGTTCCATTTAAAGTTTTAATCAGATTGTTTCAATGTTTCTGTTTTTGTACTGGAGTTCTGCAATGATTCAATGATTGCCATAAATTCAGAAAGAGTAAACAAAGAAAGAAAAAAGAGTAGAGAGGTAAAAGAACGAGTGAGGAAAGGTGTATGCGATAATCAAACGTAAACGTAATTTTAGGACGTTAAGTTAGTGGAATTGCTATTTGTATAATCAAATATATATTTTGTATCCTTTGTCAGCAAACTATATAGCTCCATCCTTCTAGTGACTGTTTAGGGGAGGGGGGATGAGGGAGAGGAGTAGGGCTTGTAATCCTATTTAGTGGTAGCGATCTATACTCTCCACACACCATTTTAGAGGTAGGCTGCTCTGCTTCAACAATCATTGTCAAAGACATCCTGGACTGGGTCAATTGCGGCAGCCCAGCAGACAGACAGAGACACCCGATTAAAAAAATATTTTCTTTACTTCCTTCTCGGTAATCGAACCTAAACCTTTTGTGTGCGTTTGATATCTAGGTTCCTAACAAGTACACCACAAGCTCCGATCCCTATGTTTTTGTTCCTCCCAACAACCATCACATTAACGGTTTTGTATCTATGCACGCACGTAACAATCGCCAAGAGATTCCTAAATGTGATTAAAAACTGCAATGTGAAAAAATGGCGTTAAAAACTGTTGTAAAATACAGCAAGAAAGAAAAATAATACATCTCCCAAATGACAATTTTGGCTAAATTACAGAAAAGAAAACGTTTATCCTGACGAATAAATTCATGAGTGAATCTGAAATTCTTTGCGAATAAACGTCTTTTTCCCCCTATTGGACGAGGAGAGCCCATTTCCCTGATTCCTCTTACGGCTATAATAAAATTCTGTCGGATTCTCAGGGGCCAGGGAAGAACTTGACGGAGAGAGAATATCGTTAATGAGCGAGAGTGCCGCATGGCTACGTCACATGCTAACAATAGCTTTTTGCTATTTTATCGCTCAGGCTTTGTGACGTCAGAGGGTGGGTGAGTGTTACTTGTTGAAATATGATCTCATGAAATTGGAAAAATGCATTCGAAAAAGCTTGTTCAAAGAATAGTAATGCGATAGCTATCTATCTTTCTCTTTCTCTTTCCTTTTCGCTTTCTCTCTCTCTCTCTCTCTCTCTCTCTCTCTCTCTCTCTCTCTCTCTCTCTGTGTGTGTATCTCTTTCTCTCTCTTGAACATCACAAGCCGTATATCGAAATGATTTGTGTTTCTTTTAATCCGGTCTAAAAACAGAGAAGTAAATAAAATAATATTATAACTTTTTGAAAAGCAAATTAATTCTATGTCGCATTCAAGTAAGATGATGGTAATTATGTAACATTTTTTACAAACTTAAAGAATTAACAAATCACGTCAGCGCCTTTTTTCAAAATAGAACAGATTAATACCACTGCACGTTAAAAAGATACGTACTAGGTGGTGTTCACCTGAAGGCTATCTAGGCTTTTACAAACCATACCTAGCCAAGGTTTGCTGTGGAACATAACGTATCATTTGGGGATTTAAAATCTAATGTTAAAAGAAGTAAATCTGGTTCGGTTGCCATGGAAACGGCAGCCATTTTGGATTTTGTATACCTATTTTGATTCCATTTTATTCACTTGCTAATCGGCCAGTACTCTTTTAATTTAGCATACTATACTGAACTCTTTTCTTTCACCAAAAATTACGAAGAGGAACGAGATACTTTTTTCGGAGGGGGGGGGAGGACTGAAAAGCTAAGGGAGGAGGAGATGAAGGTGGGGGCCTGTATGAACACAAACTGGACTGATCCTCGTGTGATTGGCTCAGGACAGGTCATTACTGGGAACGTTATATTTACACCTCGTTAGCAAACCAACAGTCTTCATCGGCGCCACGTTGTACTAACTACTTACCCCATCACACTCCGGGTGGGGCTGGCATTATGAAATCAATGCACAGCAGATATCTTATTTACCGGCTACATTAACTCTGCTAAGCATTAAAACCTACGTAATGACGCACAGCAACTCTTTCTCTCCTCCCCCCACCCCTTTCTTCTTAAAAAAATATCCATACATCCATACAAACGCGTCACTATCCCCTTCCCCTGTCTCTGTCTTTATGTTTTTTTTATCTATCTGTCTATCTATCTATCTATTTATCTTTCTATCTATCTATCTATCTATCTATCTATCTATCTATCTATA
>NW_004797436.1:731811-735117 GCF_000002075.1 Aplysia californica
CACACACACACACACACACACACTCGCTCACACTCACACACACACACACTTACACATACTTACACACACATACACAAACACACACTCACACTCACACTCACACACACACTCGGACCCCGTTTTACTCTATCCAGCATAAAATGAACGTATGTTTGAAAGCGATATGTTTCCAATTCGAGTGCGTTACTGTAAAACGATGCACGAATGATGCAAAAACATTGCCCACGTCTGTAGATATCTCGTTACATGACAGTTTACAAAGACATTATGCCTGACTGTTTTTCTTTCCCGCGTCTTTCAGGTCACACCTGATGTCGACTGTGACTTAAGAAAACAGAGAGTTCCAACGCACTAAACACTTGTTGAGGTTCAAACAGGTAAGATTCACATTGTGTGTCGATTCCCGTAGCAAAATGTCGCCATTCCTGGATGTCTTGAGCCGCCTCGTGGACGTCATACTTCTTTTTCATCCCTCTGTTGTTCCTTTCTATAAGGAATGATAATAATTATGTGATTATTTTTTTCATTACTTTTCTCGTCTGTTATCTCAATAAAAATGCCGGAGAGCATAATACTATTCTTTGAAAGATATCATTGCACGCCAAGCTTGTTACCGCCCTCCCTAACCATGCCATTTTATTAATTATTTTTGTTATAGCGGTTAGGAGAGGTGGCTGTTAACACTCTTTATCAGGCCTATAAAGTTCAAAGTCACAGACTATTTTTTACCAGTCCGTATTCAATCAGTGTATCAACCATAGTACCCACACAAGATCTCACAGATACCCGATATTCCATGAGGCATCGCAACGCTTTCTACTCACTGTTTACTCACTGGGTCGACTCTCTCAAGGACGCCCTCAGAACCCACGACCTGACCCTCCTCCAAGCCACTCTACTCGCGGCTGACAGACAATTGTTCCTCCCACTGACACCCACCGGCACCAGAGGAAGGATAAAGCAAACCTACTTCAAAGTAAAGTCAGTTGACTGATGGCGTGCTTGCCCTGCCTTCAGAGTCTTAGAGTCTTCGTTTCCTTTGAGGAATGGCTAAATTACCGGGAGCCTAGGGTTTTTTCGCGCAGGAGGTTTTTGTGTTTGTAATATAAACCAGAAACGAGTTGAAGAAGAATACTAGAAGTCCCTTTGCACTGAATTTGATTTCCTTCATTGCATGGAAGTTGCAGAACATTATTTGTGAGCGTTGATAAACACATTCCAAGCATAGTTTCTTAATACTATCGATGTAGTCAATGTCTTTTCCTTCAGGAAATATTTCTGTTATTTGGAACGTTCCTGAAGTAATATAATAGGCATAAACTAAAGATAAAAACTCGAAGCTTCATTTCACAGAGGATGGCAGAGTATTCGAAATGAGAATCCTGAACTAAGGCATGTCTTTGAAAGAGTTTGAAGTCCTGTCGGCTTGGCTAATTACTTGCCAGGCGTCGAACAAATCAAGACTCTCATAGGCTGAATGGAAATTGGGAACTCCGTTGGACCCATAAACAACTGAATTGTTTAAAAGGAAACTGATATCTTGACTTAACAATTAATTGTGGGTGCATGAAGGCATTCCATTTCTGATCTTACTTTTTAAATTTTACGATACTTATTTTTGTACTTTCTATCTGACTATTAAATAGTCAGATAGAAAGTACAAAAATAAGTATCGTTTTCTTCTGGGAAAAAGCAAAATTTTTGCTTTTTCCCAGAAGAAAACAGCCGGTTTTGTATCGGTGTGTTTTTCTTAACACTAGAAAGCTACAAATAGATGCTTACAATGCACTTAAGGAGTTATCAAACACTGAATGAGCAACACGTGAAGATTGACTCAGTTTGTTTGACTTACCGCCTCTGAAATATCAAAGGTACGTGAGTGCATACTGAGGGGGGCAAAATATTTCTACCCTGAGTTGATTTTAATTCCGCGCGAAATTAAGGCAACATTTTCACACCGTGTCATAACACCGCTGTTTATTGCTGTTCCTTTTTTTTTACTTTTCGATTCTTCTGCTTCAAAGACGGGCAGATGTCAGCATTTTGTAACTTTCACTATGTATGTTCTGACACTCGGGAAATATTATCTTTTTATCGGAGCGCATGGTGAGCTTAGTGCAATGTGAAGTGAAACATAACAAGTGAGTTGATGCATTCAACAGTGCATGTTTCCTAAGCGCAGTGGCCATTGTAGCTGTGCTACGGTGTTGCCAACGGTAGGTTCGAATCTAACATAAGAGTCTTTTTTTTTTTAGTTCCCCTGAAGACTTCTGGTTATTTAACCAGGCAGTACAACTGATTTTTACGTATGTCACCCTTTTTCCTACTTCGTAAAACCCCTTACCTTCCCCTTTAAGGCAGTCGCACTTTGCTTCCGAAGGTACTCTGTGTATGTTCATGTTTGTTATAAACTGATTAGAGTATTTTCAGCTTTTGGAAGAAATGATTTTGAATTCTCTTGAGGTGGCGGCTAAAGCCTGTTCATCCATTTTAGGACACCACTTGGACAATTTGAAACATCTGAGATTTTTAACCCTCTTCCGAGAAAGATAGGTGGTCTATCATACATACACTAAAATAAGGGGTGTGGGTGAAAGACCGGCTGTAAGAAGGAGCCTGGAGTAGCAGTTGAAAGTGTCAGGATTAAGGGAGCTTACAGTAGAAAGGTGCTTGCATCGTGAAAGTGAGGTGAAGGGTAAGAGCGAAAATTGTTCAGTATAAATAAATATATTTTAAAAGAAAAAACCAAACAACAACTTTAAATGATGCTATTCAATATGCTAAAGCGAACACTAGCCTTTGTGGTGCCTTAATGGTCTAATCATTATTTTTTATTACAGTTGTGCCACTTTACATTTTGCACTTCCTCAATGATAGAAAAGTAATGATAATAAATAATAGCTCATTATGCCAAGCTTTAAAGGATGAGGCATTTTGCCGTTCATAGCCCCGTTGAAGTGGCCCCCGATTCTAAAAGTACCCCCCCCCCCACCTCTGGATTACCTCATGATTGAAAAAAAAAGATGAGAATTCCCAAGATAGAGGCGGTGTACTTTTTCGACCTGTCCCACTTTTTGTCCAGCTATTGCATTATTTAGTTGCATCAAAATCATCTCTTCTTTCTGGCCCTGGGCAGTATTTTCCAGGGAATGCATACTTCCTTATCAAAAAATGTGGTTGGCACTTTTATTCAATCACAGACCCACGCACATTTTCTCTCTCTCTGTCTCTGCCTCTGTCTCTGCTTCTCCCTATCTATCTATCTATCTATCTATCTATCTATCTATCTATCTATCTATCTATCTA
>NW_004797436.1:735469-736424 GCF_000002075.1 Aplysia californica
CACACACACACACACACACACACGCACATACGCACGCACACGTAAACACACACACACGTACACACACACACACTTGTTGACACAAATATGCAATATGTGCTTTCACAGACACACTCGCACGTAGCCTACGTAAACAAACAAATCTGCGCACATTTTCCTTTCATCAAAAGATATTCAATTTCTGTATCTGTTATTTTTACTGGGAATAAGTTTATATTATCCTGCATTATTACAATCATCTAGATTCAGGCAAAGGAAAAGGTGGTAGCAGAAGTTTACAATCATTACCTATCAGGTGCAACTTTTACTTGACTTGAAATGGAATCTTACTCATAATTGAATGATATTGCCATCTCGTCTCTGTGGCTGTTTGCAAATATTTTGCGTGCCGAAATTCAACTTCAAAGTAGAGACGCTTTGAAGTTTATGTCGGGAAAATGCTTAACGAATATATTCAAGGCATTTGTATTTTTTCAATACTGCTGACCTTTGAAGATATAAACTCCGGAAGAGTTCATTTTTGCAGATAAATCAAATATTCTGTTCACCATAGAAACACATGACATATTGCTTGTAAAGACAAGTGCCTGATTTTGTGACGTTTTATTTTTGTTAATGTTTATTTCCTTGTCGATCAGAAGAGAAATGTAAATTGATAAATGAATATTTCAGAAAGCTCTGTTGACTTTTACGGTTGCAGGCACAAAGACTGTTCGCGTTGAAAGGGATTTGATTACGCTCAGATATATTGCTAGGGACTATGCTCCTGCGTGGATTAAGCCACTTAACATGGTTATCGCGGCTTTTCTGTCTTGTGATAAGACTGATTTGATTTCAAGAATTGTTTGTGTCTGGGTGTGAGTAAACAAGGACACATCGATATATTAACTCTTTCAGAACGCACACCATGGTCATCCGACGACGCTTGATGATGGGCTATTTTTTTGGGGGGGGG
>NW_004797436.1:736576-738349 GCF_000002075.1 Aplysia californica
ATTTTTGGGGGGTAGGAGGGGGGGGGTTGAGGGGGCACTTAAATAACATCGTTATTCATATAAAAGTTTTAACTCATGTGGGTTTTTTAAATCTGAAACCTGAAAAAAACACGACAACATGAAAACTGTAAACTTTACAAATTTGTTTTTCTGATCTGTTTGTTATGATCGTTCAAATATTTTGAGCATGACCTTTGGGTGGTTGGCAACCATGAGTGGCTGCTGCGCCCTTAAAGAGTTAAAAGTCAGTTTAGTACAGAGTAATAAAAAAAAGTAGAGCGACAGACAGAAACAACTGAGGAAACGTATTGAAATAGGATCTTTCAGTGGCTTCTTCCAACAGCCTGCTTGATGGACGGCAGTTTCTCAGGACTTGCCATTGAAAAGGTGGTCAAAGCTGTTTTTTTGCGTTTTTGTCAATTGATTGTAAAAAGAAAATGTGTCTGACACCCTGGCTTTGCTGATGTCTTTTAACACCTTACAGTGTGTATTTGGCGGGTGCTCTGGCGTGGTTTGCTCCTTTTTTCCTACCAAACATAATCTATCGTCCTTATCTCCCCTTCTTCTTTCTTATGATTGTTACTCTCTTGTAACACCTCTAATCCTCTGGCGCTCATATGACTTTATGCAGTTGCGAGTGCCGTAAAACCTCTACTAAAACTAAAACTAACACCTTACATTATGATTGAGATCCCCGCTAACTAAATAGGAAATCTGAGGAGCCAACACAAAGTAATACTGGAGTTTTATTTTAAGGGACAGTATCTATACCCTTCGAATTTCAGTCCTAAATTCAAATTACTCCAGATATTGCTGGAACAGCGTTACTAATGGTTGTTTGTGTGGTAAAAAAAAATCATGGCGCAACTTATTGTCAATATCTCCTCTACTATCGAGCATAGACTCTCCAGCTTGTGCCCGATAACTGCTGCATCAATTTGTCGTGACATGTCAATGTTTCTTAAAGCACCTGTTTGCTGCATTTTAGAATATGCATCAATGAATACTAATTAAAAATCCAAGTGAGCGGTTTCTACAGATTTGAAAATGTTTACAGCTGGGGCAATATCGTTTTTAAAAGCATGTAGGCCATTTTTTTTCTAATTGCGACATTATGATGAATGCATGTTTTGAGGAGCTGTAGCGCAAAACAAAATTCAACATAAAATTAATTAATTTCTTGTAACATATCTTGACCCTAAAAATGTCCTTGGTTAGCTGTAACTTTGGCCATATACATATGCAAAGTGTGAGCGAAAAAATGGAAGTGCTGTTAATAGGCCTACCATTTTTCACGTGACGTTGATTAGTAGCATTTTGTATAAATGTACGAAGAATTTTCTTTTAATCTAGCCTCAATTGTTGTGGGAAAATATTATTATGTATAACTGGTACGAACTGCTGCGCAAAGTATGGGTGATACTGATTCCCCCTTTAAAGAGAAATTTGAGGACGTGTCGCGCCACGAATTTTTGGCCGCTCTAGTTTTCCAAAACGTGCTTCAAATCATCTCCTTCTTCTTCTTCTGTTAGTGCCAGATCTGAAACGGACATCGGCAATCGTGATTTTCTGCTTTATTCTCAGCTGGTGCTCTAAAATTATCCTGGTCTTTTTAAGTCACCCGTTTCAACAAGTTCAAATGTTATTCCTACAATTACAAGCACTAAAAAAAATAAAATAGCTTTTTTTTTTACAAATTGATTTCAACGAAAAAGTAGATACAAAAATGTATGTGTAGACTGAAATCTTTGGTTTTTGGGGATGATTTCAGAA
>NW_004797436.1:740575-741912 GCF_000002075.1 Aplysia californica
ACACATATATTGTAAATAATAATAATATTATGTTACATATATATACACACTTACTTTACAGAAGCATATTACAATAATATTATATCTAGCATCTCACCCTCCTCCGTATTTAGTATATCCCCTCTCCCTAATGATAAATAAGTAATTATGCTTATGTTGTTGGGTTTTTTTAATTACAAAAGTAAACGCATTATACTCCATGATCCCTCGCGCTCACCCCACGTCTCATAAACTGAAGTCAGGAGCAACGAGTGACGTCAAGTACCCAAGGCTGAAACGAGAGTAGTTTAAAACTTTTATACCTATGAATAATTCATTAATTTCCAGAGGCACCACGGGATTACGTTTTTTAAAAGTTCTTTATCGATTTTTTTGTTTGTTTGTATTTGAGTTTTTTCCTCTGAGTTTGTTTTTCGTTTCATGCATTGTCTCCAGTAGTTGTTTCTTGTTTTTCTTTGTTTGTTTGGCATTGGGGATTGTAATATAGGTGAAGATTTGCATTTCCTGTTTCGACTTGCTTTGCTTGTTTTGTTTGCTTTATTATCTGTTTTTTAACTTGTGTTTTGAGAAGGTATTATGGGTTTTTCTGAAAAGGGGGGGGGTGTCTTATGGAGTTTGTTTAAATTCTTGTTGTAGTTGTTGTTGCTGTTATTGTTCTTGCTGTTGTTGTTATTGCTTTATTTTGTTTTATGGGGTTACTCATTATTTCGTCAGCCCCACCAACCCACTCCCCCCCCCCAACCCCAACCCGAATCTGAATCATTGATGTACTTGAGATTATAGCCTGGATAATGCTCTAAATAAAAAATGATCGGCCATTAACAAGTGCTAGCAGTTGGAAGAATCTATAACGAGCTAATAATATGTCTTTTTTTTTCTTTTTTAGCCATTATAGTTCAGATGTACTTGAACTATCTGTCGAACATGTTTTCTTGCTTTACAAAACTTGTTTGTTCTACATTCGAACATTGGGATCAACGGAGACGTGGTAATAATGCTACACACAAATACACTCTTAACGTAAGGGTTTTTTTCTCTTCTGTTTATTTCGCATTTTATTTGATTTGGTTCCGGATTTTTAAACCTTTGTGTTTCTTCTTAGTCGCAGAAATGATGATTCCAAACAAGAAGCTTTTAAACCCTACAAGCAATTAGAACGCCCAGGACCCTTGAATGGTTCCGAGAGTTCTGGAGTTTAAAATGTAGGCTGGTGACATTGACGTTTTAGAGGGAAAACAGTAAACATTTTAGCAATCATTATCGTCATGCTTCCACAAGCACATGCGTACACACATACACACGCACACATAGATACACACACACACACACACACACAA
>NW_004797436.1:742244-744117 GCF_000002075.1 Aplysia californica
ACACACACACACACACACACATTCAAACACACGAACGCACACTACATATACACACGCGCACACTAACGAACACACACGCAAACACACACACACGAGCACGCTCTGCCGGACTATCTGGTTGAAAAAGTGATTCGTGGCAACATTCTATAAAAATGATGGTTTGTTCGAAAACGTAAAGGTTCGAGGAAAAAAAAGATGCAAATCAGTGGGGAAAAGAGCGAAAGTTACGGAGTTAAAAAAATAATGTCCTGCTTTTCGTTACAATTATACACGGCTGAGAGAGTAGGGTGGGTTTTTGTTGTTTGTGGTTTTTAATGAGTGACATTAATTAATTGATCAATGTTGTAAAATGACGTAAGCAGAAATAAGTCTTGTTTCGAAAACACAGCGCTCTACATTTTTTTGCACTCTCCTCGGGTGATCAGCCAGTCAGCCAAGGGATTTGGGAGGGGGGGGGGACAATCGCATATGAGTGGCGTAACAACAGTTCGCTACCTCAAAATTAAAAAGATTTTATCTGACATTTCAGGCCGTTTTGGGCTATGAAAAGAACCATGAGGTGAGAAACCAAAACAAAATGGTCTCTCTTCTCAGTGTGCCAGGATATGGACAAAAAAAGATGAACCTTATTTTCTCATCTCATCTTATCTTATCTTATCTTATCTTATCTTATCTTATCTTATCTTATCTTATCTTATCTATCTTTTATCTTATCTTATCTTATCTTATCATATCTCATCTTATCTTATCCTATCTATTAAAATCGCTCGGTTTTTCGGAGTTATTTTCAAAGATATTCAATTAATTGCATTCGAAAAGCTTAATATGATGTGAAACTCAAAATCTTTGACGTCAGATCTCTCAAAACTAGGTTCTGAGCAGATAGAACTTTGTAATTCTGAGTTAGCGAATTGTTCAGACAACTGGATGGTTCTCTTGGGTGAAACACGAAGGTTGTTTGTGTGTGTGGATTCTTTTGGGGGGAGGGGTAGTGGAGGGGAGGGAACGGGGCTATACTCGTGGGACATCAATTTAATGGCTCAGTGGCTTTGATAATGAAGTAAATCAAAAGTTATTTAGAAAATGTTCTGCGCTTAATGTGTTTTTTCATGTAAGAGTACCGGGAAAGAAGGTCCAATGTTGTTTACACACTTCCCAAAGTCCTAACGTCTTATTGCACTGTCCTGTACGCATCTTTACTTCGGTTTGTTGATTCTATATGCGAGGCATCTTGATGAAATCAGACGCTCGTCAAAATAATGAAATCGAAGAAACCGGAATTTTTTTCACAATAGCCAAATTTCTTTGGGGTTTTGTTGTTGTTTTTTTCTTTCTTTCTTTTTTTGGCCCACACTTTTTATGTCCATGTTATAACACATTTCTGTTGGTACTTTTACTAAATAACGTTTGCTAAAATTGGCACTAAAACATAAATTTGAGGTTTTCAAAGACATTCGATCTTCCGAATTCCCCTTGTTGCAACACATACTACTAAGCAACTTCTGTCAGCATTGTAATTGCTGAACCAGTAAAATCTGCAGATTAATTTCTTTAATCGAAGGAGACAGTGTATCTGCATTATTTTCAGTCTTTCTGCTTTGTCTGCATGTTCAAAAAATTATGAATGAAAAGAAGAGAAAAAATAGGGTGGCGTAGGGGAGGTTTTATTATGCAGGACGTGAGAGGGAAGTGGATGTTTTATTATGCGGGGTGTAAGAAAGGGGAAGATTTTATTACGTGGGGTGGGAGGGAGAGATCTTTATGTGGAGGAGGGAGAGGTTTTTTATCAAGATTATGCCGAAATAACCAATAGAGACAAGATAGGGGAAGAGAGTCGTGGTGAGAGGTGTGGGTGTGTGTGGGAGGGGGGGGA
>NW_004797436.1:744217-745623 GCF_000002075.1 Aplysia californica
GACGTGTGTGTAGTTGGAGTAGGTGTGGTCTCGTATAGGGTGTATGTGTGCGTGTGATGGACAGGATCGGGCGAGGGGGGGAGGGGGGCGAGAGGGAGGGGGGTATATGGCGTCGATTCTGATAATTACAACATTAAATCTGTCCCTTCTGATTTCAGAATTATGGTTGCTGCGAGCCATCGACAAGCTTTGGCAAGCTTTATCCGAGATTCATTAATAAAATACTCTTGATATTAATCTCTGAATCATATTTTTTTTAGATATGCTTTTAACGTATTTTGTTAAATTAATAATTTACCCGTTACGCTTCTTTGCCCTGTATGGACGCATTTCAGACATTTTCATTCGAAATGCACTTACTGCACTTATTGATACTGAAAATATTTTTCAACTCAAATCTATTCCCATTCAGCCAGATGTTCTCGTAATTAACTTGTTAATGGTGTAGGGAACACTTAATTATCATGTCCTATCAGCAACAGATCGAGGCAATGTTGAGTCACGTCTCAAACCACCGTCCAAGACAAATTTTTAAAAATGAGTTTAGATTTTCAAGGTTCGCATGTTTTAGCCTGATTTTTAAGTTTTTAAGATTATCTAATAAGACAAAATTGGAAAATCTGCATAAATAATAAAGTATTGTGGGGGGGGGGGGTTTGTGTTTAATACGCTGAAACAGTGCGTCGTCAAACGACGTGAGATAACTACAATATGCCCGTTTGCAATGAGTTTTGCAAGGAAGCCGGTTAGCGATATTGTCTGTATCATGGCTTCTATTATTCTATTTGTTTACTTGTGAGCTTTGTATATGCCCTCCTGCCTCGCCCCTCCCTCTACACTCGCCTTTATCCCACGCCTCTTCCTCTTTCCTCTTCCCTTGCCCCACTCTCTTCCCTCTTCCCTCTTCCCTCTTCCCTCCCTGTTCCCTCTTGCCTCGCCCCTTCCTCTTTCCTCTTCCCTTGCCCCACTCTCTTCCCTCTTCCCTCGCCCCTCCCTGTTCCCTCTTGCCTCGCCCCTTCCTCTACACTCGCCCATATCCCACGCCCCTTCCTGTTTCTCTTCCCCCGCCCCTCTCTCTTCCTCTTCCCTCACCCCACCCTCTTCCCTCTTCCCTCGCCCCTCTCTCTTCCCTCTTCCCTCGACCCTCCCTCTTTCCTCTTCCCTCGCCCCTCTCTCTTCCCTCGCTCCTCCCTCTTTTCTCTTCCCTCGCCCATCTCTCTTCCCTCGCCCCTCTCTCTTCCCTCACCCCTCTCTTTTCCCTTGCCCCTCTCTCTTCCCTTTACACTTGCCTTTATCCCATACCCCGAGCCCTCTTCCATCGCCCCCTCCCGTTCCTCCTTAATCCCCTCCACTTTTCTCTTACCAACTTTCTGTTCATTTATGGATGGGTTTCTGCCTGGCACAAG
>NW_004797436.1:745723-746982 GCF_000002075.1 Aplysia californica
GTGAGAGAGAGAGAGAGAGAAAGAGAGAGAGTCTGTGTGTGTCTCTGAGTGTCTCTCAGAAATATATTAAGTAGAATTAATTGATCTTGAAAAAGTCAATGGGCATGTTGTCCGTAATAATATTGTACTCACGTGTGACGTACTGGTTACGTCGACCAATCTTCCATGTTATTCCGTGACCGACTTTTGCATTTCTTAGTGTTTTTCATCCTTTGAATCACAACACAATACATGTAATTCCTTGTGTGTTTGGGTAAACTGAAGCAATTCGAGACACAACGAGATGGTTTAATGCAATTGAAAAAAAGAAAACATGGACTAACAGAAAGGAACAATAGAGGGGGAAAAAAGAAGTAGAATCTACCAGTGACACCCGCTAACCTCTCACCCAAACTAGTTATCTTACTGTATAGTTTATATTATGTCTTAAAGTAACACACCCTGTAGTTTTATCAGATAACAGGTTTTTTTAATGTAACCGAATGTATATGCAATATAATGTAACTATTAAGATTAATACGTTATGGAATTATGCCAGTGAAGAAATATGGTTTGTGTGTGTGTGTGTGTGTGTGTGTGTGTGTGTGTGTGTGTGTGTGTCTGTGTGTCTGTGTGTGTGTGTGTGTGTGTGTGTATGTGTGGGGGGGTGGATTTGGTCCAAAGTTTATCAAACACAGTTTCTTTTTTTTGAATTTATGCTTTTTAATATTGGAATAATGTGGTGTGGCGTAAGGCTCCTCGCAGCTGGACGTAGAAGACATGAGAACGATTCCCGACCGGGGAAGTTTCTATCTTCACCTGTCTCCCAAAGTATTACATCCCTCTGAGCCTGGGTTGGCCTAGCAGGCACAGTCGTAGCAGCCCACCTCCAAGATGGTCTCACTTGTGTCGAGGAAAGTTTAACAATTAACAGTGAACTAATTTCTGCAAGGCGATTTCATCCAAAATCTATGGGTTTTTATCCGTTACTCTCTTCATCAGCAAGTCGAGCCGGAAGGTGGGGGGGGTCAGTAAGTTTCCTAGCGCTGATAAACAGTTCAGACTCTTTTCAAGTCAACAGAATTATAGCATTGTACGAATAGTCACCTTTATGTAATTTGTTTGCATTTTAACTGTATTTAGACCTCCGGAGTTTTTGGTCTAAGTCGGGTTAATGAGGACAATGTCATGTATGGATTCCTGTCCCTTATTTCCGGGGCTGATTTTTCCTTTTATGGGGACAGGTGAGAGACTGAGACAGAGAGACGGGGAGAGAGAGA
>NW_004797436.1:747664-749178 GCF_000002075.1 Aplysia californica
ATATATATGAACGCATGTGTGTATAAAATTGTTATTATTGCGGCACTTTGGGCTTTATATATTTACAATAAACAAGGGAAATGTTCTTTAATTAAACTTGCTGAATGAAAACACACAGACAGAAAGTCAAGCACTCCAACTCTCACTTAACTCGTTTAGTGAACTTTGTGCACTCCTTCACCACCAAGCGTGCTTGAGGACAATCTTTCACGGCGCAGTAATAACATACATAGCCACAATAGTCCCCCCTTGGTCACATATCATAACCAGCTGTAGGATAAGTTATTCAGAAGGAAGACCTATATGAAGACAGATGGGTACCATTCCTCCTGCAGACGCTACTTCAGCGTCAAGATTTGTGTGGTCGGAAGTGTTAGAGAGTATGTTTGCTCGGTATGCTTGCTTAATTAAACGGTGGCCTTGGGATTCAATAAGTAACTTGATCTACGGGTGTTTTTCTCTCCCGTCTTGACGCTTGTGTTGAATATGGACAGATAATAATCTGTCGGTAAGTAAGACTTACATTTGGAGTCAGCGTGGTGAATTCTAGCGCTCGTTCAAAATAATGAAATCAAAGAAACCTGAATTTGTCTGCCTGTTGGGCTTTTTTTTTCCCTCAGTACCTTTTATGCCCCCTCAAAAACACAGTTCTAGGTGGATTATCCTGAGGGGAAAAAGATGAAAGGCAAAACTGTGTCCATATAGGCTGACATCTTTCAAGGACACTCAAGCTTTGAAAGACACCAAACTTTAGCAGCCATTGCCTCGCTAAATTCTCCTCCTATGCCAGCAACCTCCACCTCGTTAAATCGCAAATATTTCAACTTCTATGTAAGGTAATTGATTTTTTTTTCGCCAAATGTAAGCAAAGTGAACAAGCTCTAAGATGATACTAGCAATTCCATCAGCCAAAAAAATGATTAGCACCTGATTCCACCACGTCATACTCGAATGTTAAAACTAGTCTTTTGCACTGTCCAATACTGGTGTCATCACAAGTTCAGATAGAACCGGTTGTCTTACGTTACATCTATGTACGCTGGTAAAAAATGCACAAGCTGCATGACCCAGGTTAATAAAGAACTCCATCGGTGTTCTCTTTGTTTTTTTTGCACTGATCGACACTGGAGTTCAACTGCACTTAAACATGAGACTGCTATATACCTGCACTAGTAGGCAGCTAGGAGTACGTCAGACAACCTTCATAGTACGAGGAGACTCAAATGGCATATTTAAAATATTCGCAAAAACGCGAATAAAAAAAGAGCGCACGAATTAGAAAAGAAAACAAAAAATGATGGAAAAACGGTGTTTTATAATTATCTGATTGATTCAAAGACATCATTATCGATGTACAAGTAAGGCTAGCATCTTTAACCAAGTCTTATCATCAAATAAACTGGCGTATCATCTCATGACACATGAGAAAGGGCTATCCCAAAGTTTGACTTAAAATGAAAAATTACACTGAAGACACCATCGGTTCCTTCTCTGTACGTCCACACCCCCCCCCC
>NW_004797436.1:750635-755067 GCF_000002075.1 Aplysia californica
CAAAGCATTGCATCTGTGTGCGGGAGTGCGTGTCCGAATAGTTCATGGGTGCTCCCCGGAGACGTCTCCGAATATCTTCTGCCATCCATTACACACCTTGAGTGTTCGCTGCAGGTTTGGGTCTGACCCGCAGTATCTATTCGGAGACGTCTCCGACGGAAATAGACCGACCAAAATGCTTTGTGCCTCTGGACCAAGTAAGAAAATCGGGGGGGGGGATTACATGGGGGCATGCCGCCCTGATGTAATCCATAATTTGATATTTTGCAGTTAAGTTTGAAATTTTATTAAAAACAACTGATTTGCGACAATTTTAGGGGCTAAATGTGTGATCTGCAGCAAATAATACGCAATTTCACCCCCCAAAGCAATGTATCTGTGTGCAGGAGTGCGTCTCCGTATAGTTTATGGGTGCTCGCCAGAGACGTCTACGAATATCTTCTGCCAAGTCGGTCATGGGAGAAAGAGACACCGGTGCTGACCTCCCCTTGGGACAGACGCAGGAAAAAAAAGAGTGTTTCGTTTCCTTACACTTTTGGTCTCGTTGAAAGATCCACCTCTCACTATCTCGCTATATCTCTTTGTCCCTTTCTCTAACCCCCCCCCTCTCTCTCTCTCTCTCTCTCTCTCTCTATCTCTTATTTTCGAATTCTCTCTCCATTAGGGACACACACACACATACACACACACATACACACACATATACACACACACACACACACACACATTCCTCTACAAAGCACCTGAGTTTCACCTTACGCAAAAGGTATACCGATTATTTACTCAAAAACATGCTGGAAAAAGGTGCATGTATCATTAATTCTAGCATTTTGCCTTTCAAGAATTTAATTATTTTTACCCCTACAGTGAAACCGCCTCATTAGGCATCTGCTTGTCATTACCTTTTGCAAGCTCTTAATTTTCTCGCTTTCTTCTTTCATCACCTACACGTCAACCCTCGACTTCACGCAGACGGCAAATGAAGCGCAGTTGATTGGAAACTTAGCATACCACGCACATAGTTCAAGATCCGTTTTATTTAACTTGTTTGGTTTTTTTCGTTCTATTTTATTTACTGTTTTTTTCTTTGCCCGGTCACCAGATACAATAGACATGATTTTTAAAAATAATATTTATCGGTTTTCTTTATGTGTTCATTGTTAAATTTCGGTTAATTTTTCTACCATTCTGTCTAGAGGGCATTTCACTTCCAATCTTCGTATTATTGCTTGTCAATTTTGAAAGAACCGCAATAATCACGTCATCCGCATCACCTACAACATCAATAACAGTGAAGACGGCATCAAAAGCAGCATCAAATACAGCAGCAATAACAGCAACAGGGACAGCGACAACAACAGCAACAACAGCAGCAGGAGCTATAACCTTATGCAATCGCTGTATTGTAGTTTCCCTATCTACAGCAATGTCTTCTTTCTTATTCACACAAACACACGCACTTACACTCACTCACACACATACACACACACACACACACACACACACACACACACACACACACACACATACACACACATACAAACACATATCCGAAACACACAAACACATACATACATAGAAACATACACACAAATGCGCGCACATACACACACAGACACACACAGACACACTCAAACAGATTACACCACCCTCCCCGTACCTTCACGAATCTACAAACACGCATATCCGACAACACACACATACAAGCACAGACACACACAGACACACACTCACACACTCTCTCACACACACACACACACACACACACACACACACACACACACACACACACACACACACACGCACGCACACAATCTCTCTCTCTCAAACAGATTACACCACCCTCCCCCTACTCTCACGAATCTACAAACACACACGAAGCCGGTTTCCCTTCCACGACCCGGCTCCCGTTTCTCCAGCTCAACGTGCAGGCGGTAATGATCTTTTGATAGCTTCGGAGAACACATGAGAATTCCGGAACCCGCGCTTAAAATTCTGTTCAACAATTGTAGCAGGCTGGCTCCGAAGGTTCACGGGGTGCGTTCTTTGGTAGGTAAGACATAATCGTGTTACGACTTTTTCGGTTAGGGCGCACTTAAAATTTGGAACATTAAGAATGTCGATCACTGATACATCAAAAGACGAATATGAAAGAGATGCTTGAAGGACGGATGTGGCACAGGGGAGTCAGAAGTACACAAAGAGTAACATAGATGGACAACATTGAAACATGGATTGTCCTGGGTTGAGTAGAATCTGCAACGGCAGCTCGCAACCGTGAAGGGTTGAGGGTCATTACACATAGACCTCTGAGTCAGAGATGGCACCCCCAGGTTTTCCAGGGTACATCAAACTCTTTGAAGTTGGACACCGGAATTCCGAGGTTATATTCTTTAGCAGCGACTGTCAGTAAATATCCTGCCAGAATTAAGCAGATGTCTGTTTGTTCTAAGCATCCTGCTGTTATCTCTGCTAACTATGCACTGAAGTGAAGTTTTTTGAGTAAGATTGTGTTGAGAACATTTTGAGGTGATAAGAAATGTTTTCTTTTGAAAAGACCCCGTACCCCGTATATTTATTTGTGATAAACTGGCTGAAAAGTGTTTGTAATAAATGGAGACTGGCGAATAGACAGACGGAAAGAGAGAAAGATCAAAAGCTGAGGCTAGGGGATGCCTGAAGAAGTGAAAGAGGATTATTAATGAGTCCATACTTGTGTTTATTTTGTTCCTGGTGAATGTGTTTAAGAAAACACCCGCTCCTGTATTTTCAACTCAAGTCTCTTGAACACAATAATAATATCAATAATCAAAGTATCGTAAAGTGATTCAGCTTTCTACCGAAAAACTAGAACGATCTATACTTTCCCCTAGAAAACGTGAGCTTCATAAAATGTGCTGTAGTTTTGTTGTTGGTCTTGTTGTCATCTTGTTGTTGTTGTTATTATTGTCTTTTTGGCTTTGATTTTGCTTTGTTTTAATTTTTATTCTGTTTAAATTTAAGAAGAGAAAATACTATAAGCTAATTGGTCTCTACACAAGACGAAATGCATACAAGGATTATTTTTGCAACATCAATCATTGCAAGTTTTTTCTGGAGGAGGGTTTGAGGGACGGGTCTTTTTTTTCTTTAGAAACACAGTCAAGCCTTCCAAATTTTGGAATCCGGTTCAAGTCATGAGTGAGAAATACGAAGAGTTTAACAACAGTTCTATGCACGCCTGCTCTCATCCGCTTACTTTCAGGGTCAGGGTTGAACAGAACTTTGGGTGGCAGAGAGGGAGTGGGGGGGGTGGAGCGATTGGGAGTGAAGGGGGGCACGTCCTGAAACTTAAAGATGTGACATAGCTAGCCCAAGAATGTTTCTTTAAGGTACAGCTTAGCTCAGGTCCTGACACTCCATTTGCCTCTCCAGGCTTGAACACGGCGTAATCAGGGTTGATTGACCAGACGTAAGACCTCGGAGTGTCTGCATTATCCCTATAAATGTCTTGTCATATTATTATTTTGCCTGAAATCAATGTGGACCGATCAAAATCCTCTCCCAGGACGGTGGCAACTGCCTCCGGGTGGAGAATTGCTCACAAGCTCCAGCTTAGCTTGTCTCAAAATTGTTCCGTTTTGTGTACCCGAAGTACTTGGGCGACTTGGCGATGTCTAGCCTCGTTCACTCTCACTCTATCTAATTAATTCTGTTTCCAATGTCTGTAATGTGTACAGATTGCCCCCTACAGCCCGGTAAAAATTGAAAAGATCGTGGAAAAAAACACAACAAATTCGAAACATTAACGGGTTAAGATCTGGGTCGTCCCCTTTAGAGAATAGTCCCATTTCTGAAATTACTTTTGCGCTACATTCAACGTAGCATAATTCTTCATCCAAATTATGTCTATTCAGAGTTATGATTATATCATTAGCGAAACCTTTTTCATACAGGCCATTTACAGTGAATTCTCTCCCTGCCTCTCTCTCTCTCTCTCTCTCTCTCTCTCTCTCTCTCTCTCTCTCTCTCTCTCTCTCTCTCTCTTAAATATGAAAATGACGCAAAAAGCATTTAATAAGTATTATGTATCATAGGAGTGATTATTAGTTCACGTATTTGTATTACATCTCATTTTATACACATTTTGAAAGTAATCTCACACTTATACCATGATCAATTTTCCCTTGCTGCAACCCATAAGTGATCTTTAACTAGATTCTATATCCATTTTAGAGAATCGGGGTGTTTAAAGGACATAAAATTCCAACTACGAAAATTCATGTTTAGGGATTTAATGCTTTCAAACCATCCCACCTGTCGTAACCATCTTATGCCCCATGAAACTTACTTTTGCTTTTTTCAACACTGTAAAGATATTACTTCGGCATTACTTTCAGCGTAACCCCCACCCCACACACACATACACACACACACACATACTCTCTCTCTC
>NW_004797436.1:756169-757781 GCF_000002075.1 Aplysia californica
TCTCTGTGAGTGTGTGTGAGTGTCTGTGTGTGTGTGTGCGTGTGTGTGTGTGTGTGTGTGTGTGTATGTATGTATAAAACAATCACAATTTTATAAGAAAATATACAACCACAGTAGTATTAGCCTTTTGTCTTTTGACTTTACCATATTCGAGAACTCGCAACTAAAACGCGTAGGAGCTTCAAGCAAACCGATTGAGTCTTTTCTTATAACGTTGGTGGGGTCAAAATTGGCCAGAGAATTCTGTGAAAGATCTTGCCGCGAGAATTAGTTTTAAGTATATGTTTACGTTCTTCTATAGTGCTGGCATGTATACATATCTCTCTCATTGTAAGTGAGTTGCCGTGATAATTTTGGCATTTCAAAACTGTGTACCTAGATTTTTTGACGACTACAGAACTTTCTTTTTTATCTCTCCTTGTACAAAAACGCCATAAGTCTAGGTCCATGAGTACAACTTTTTTTTCTTGCCCAGCCGTATCAAATTGGCGCCATCTGATAAGTAGAAGGTTGCGTGCGTCACACGGTTATGATAAGGTTAGTTTAGTAGTAGGTAAACTGTACACTTTTACTTTCTGTATTACGATTCACTTCCACCCTTGAAACCATACGAAGAACCCAAGATCAAATAATTTACTCAAAAATATCTGAGACAACTGGAGTGACAGATACGCTAATATTAACGAAAAAAATAAAGAAATGGAAATGGGCTAGTCACATCGGTAGAATAAAGGACAGCAGACGGACAAAAAGAAGTACGGAATGGAGACCAAGAACAGGAAAAAGATCTAGAGGCAGACCAGAGAGAAGATGGCAGGACACCATCAAAGAGAGAGAGAGAGAGAGTAGGTGCAACCTGGGCACCGGAAACAGCAGATGAAAGAGAGAGGAGGTCGTTGTTGGAGGGGTACATCCTGCAGTGGACGAACAAAGCCTAGTGGACGAACAAAGCCTAGAAAGAAAGAAAGAAAGAATAAAAGAATGAATGAATAGATAAAAGAAAGAAAGAAAGAAAGAAAGAAAGGGTAGGTTCAGGATGGCTATTAGAATAATATTGTTATTAAGAACATCACTATAATAATATAATAATAACAATAGTAACATTTAAAAAGAATAATTTAAAAAATAATAAAACTTCCACCTGCTTTCATAAGGTGTACTGCTGAAAATAGCTTCAGGGCGGGAGCCAGAGACTGGGTACGTGCCACGTGCTCCACCTCAGGGTTTCCCGCCATGCACTAGATCTATGTCGCATTACGTATTATGCTCCAGCTGAACCGCTCACCAGGAACAGAACAACAAACATATTTTTACGGTATTTACCAGTGTGATTCCAAGGTTAACAAGATCTGGCGACAAACATTTTTCTAGACAATCACTTGATGTTTTTTCTGCCTTTGGTGTCAGACCGAACGTCCAGTTCCAAGAGGGCATGCTAGATGGATTCTGTAAGTTTCTACAGATTCTGTGGGGTGCTTTATTTTTTTTAAAATTATACTAGTACATGTTATTGATAATTATTGTTCTTGTCCAGTGAAGGCACTGAAACTCAGTTTCTGAGCTCCTACGTCAAAAATACCCTAAAAGCATTACAATTTTCTTGGGGGGGGGT
>NW_004797436.1:758934-760490 GCF_000002075.1 Aplysia californica
TTTCTTTTGGGGGGGGGAGGGGGCAGGGTCCTTGAAGCCCTACTCCGCACAGATATGGGCAGCTGGAGATATCTAACGAAGTATTTTCCCTTAAAACTACTGAGCGACCTAATTCCCAAGACGTTCGGACTAGTTTTGCTGTGCCTGACTACGGCAGAAACATCTGACTACACCGCGACAACTCTACCAAACCGTCGACGGATTATGCAGGGTACACACTTATGGCATTCAACAATATCTGCCTTAATGAAGTACACTCCACACGTATTCAATTCGCCCTTATCAGCGACAAGGAAGGGCACACTTATCTGAATTTACATTATAACGTGTTTTTAAGCGGTGCATATTTAGTTTATTCGATTTAAATCAATGTTGCGATAATGGCACGTATTATCATCATTATACTATTTAGTAGTAGTAGATATGAATCATGAAAGACATATTATTGAAATAAAAGTACGTAATAAATAATAATGTCTTTCTCCTAAGTGTACAAGCAGACAAGAATCAGTTAGTTTTAGTTTAAGTTAGAGTTTTACGGCACCTATAACACAATAAAGTCATACAAGGGCCTAAGACTAGAGGTGTCACAAGGGAGTATCGAACACAAAAAAAAGAAGGAGAGATAAGGACGATAGATGTTTGAAAGGAAAGAAGGAGCAACCCACACCAGAGCACCCACCAACCATAAACAGGCAGGAATCACCAGAACCAACACAAAACGGTAAAGTCGACTCTCCGACTGAAGCAGTTATACAGCAGGAATGTTAAAATAACAAATTTTTTAAAATAAAAAAATTACAATTTAATGTTTATTGATCCCAGAAGGGCAATTTGGTTTACCATGGCAAACATTCATAAATAAATGCATAAATACATCATTATAAATACATCATGCATAAATTCATACACAAATACATACTTAAATACACATTTACACTAATAGGCATACAGAATAATTTCACAACCAAGCCTTTGCCGGTCTCCACTGTGCAGCACCCTGTTTTTTTAGCTAAGGTTGTCTTGTCTTGCTGAAGGACACACCCCTGTGACCACCCATCTAATCCTCGTGTCATCGAAACTTGCTTGACTTAGCCACTGAAGTGGTTGGCGGGTTCTCTGGTGTGGTTTGCTTTTTCTTTCCTATCAAACATCTATCGTCCTTATCTCTCCTTTTTCTTTTTTTATGTTTGTTACTCTCTTGTAACATCTCTAATCTTCTGGCGCTCATATAACCTTATGCAGTTGCGAGCGCCGTAAAACCTCTACTGAAACTGAAAAAAAACTGAAAAAAACTGAAGCTACTTTGTGTCGATTGTGGCGTAAAATACTTTCAATTTCAACTGCCATAGTTTGTGAAACAAGTCGTATCAGTCTGACCGATGTGATTTCTCTGACGTGTCTGCACCTGGACTTAAGAAGTTACTCCGTAGGGATTCGGTTTATGTTGTTAGTCTAGACTAGCGAAGTGAGTTTTCCTATGAGGACGGTCCTCTTGACGCTTAATTAGTTCTACTGACCCGTTTGTGACCAGGCACAGATGGGGTATGGGGGGA
>NW_004797436.1:762490-765294 GCF_000002075.1 Aplysia californica
CTCTCTCTCTCTCCCCCCTCCCTTCTCTCTCCATCCCTTTCTCCCTCCTTATCCAACTCACACCATCGAGCGTCCAAGAACTCCCATATCGTGAGTAGTCCAGTTCCCGCCGTGACGTCCTTTGCTTATCAAATCCACCGGCCACCCAATGGGGGTCCCTGACCTCCGAATTGAGGCCCCAGCTCTGGTCACCACCACCAGGAGACCTCCATCTCCAGAGGCAGGAGTTCAAATACCTTGTTAGCCTCTGACAATTAAGTTAGTTCACCTTAGAGACAACAAATTTTATTTGCTCCATCCAGCACGCGAGTCTACAGCCAAGAATCAGATTCATTTATATTCTTATTATTCTTTGAAAGGGGAGTAACTAAGAGAGAGGCGACAATTAAATCTGAAAGACGCAAAAAAAGGAATGGAGAGCGAAAATGAATCCATATGAATGAGTTATGAGCACAAATCTTGTAGCCTCACTTATTGGGTATTTGTTTTGGAAGAGTGTTACGTCCTTTTAGACCCAAAAGGCCATGTCGAAGGCAGGGCCGTGGGTTCAGTTGTTTTAAGACCGCTCCGTCGGTCATCGAAATATCGATACGAAATAAATTTGGACAAGCCGAAGCTTTTCATTAATGAAATATTTTATACCGTAACAAGCTATTTATGCTCCCTGGTTTTTCCAACCTCTACTTCCTGTGCAGAATTCGCTTTCATTTGATATTTATAAATCCCCTCCCTGTGCTGATTTGTCACCAGAATTGTGTATACGACTTTTCCCACAGCAGTGTTATCGTAGCCACCACGACCTCCAAAACAATTGCAAGCATGATGGTCCCCACTCATAATAATACAACTACCGTTGTCACAATCTGTCTGACTACACGGCACAATAGGTGGGACATGTCAACCATAACTCAGAGGGGAAGAGAAATACATGTAGTTACAAAAGCGAATAGTAAAAAGCAATGTTCAAATACCCTGAGATTACCGTGAAAAGTGTTAAGTTTTTGGTGGCAGTATGGCTGTGACCACTTTGGAAGTTTTTGTCAACCAGCTTCGTGGGAATAATCTTTATCGAATTGTTGATTCTTCCTGGGTGTCGTATCCCTCTCAGCCAGGGCCGGCCCTGAACGGCAAGGTCTAAGTCTGCCTTTTAAATTATCTAGATTGTGTCAATGTTGGATGAAAACTCATATTGTATCAAATAAGAAGTATTGTAATATTAACATTTATTTTCCTACAATTTGTGAGTAGGATCTTGAATGTGTGGTTCTAAGATCTCAGCATTTAAAAAGTACTCTAAATATGCCTGATGTGTGATTGCTTTGATGAAAAAAGTCTAGTTCCTCCGCTACCCATGTCTAAAATCTATGTTAAACCAGAGGCAGTTTTGTCTTTCTGAGGCTAGATATGGAAAACGCTCTTCATGAAAGTGCAGCCCAATTGAAAAGCACCTAAAACTAACACTCAATAAAACTGGATCAAACGAATGTCATTCAGAGCTTCAGTAGTGTGAGTGTAGGACAACAACGAAGAAGTTTTTCTATATTTATCCACTTCTTTTGCACTGAAATATTAAATGAAAAAAATCCACACCCAGAACATCTGGCAATTACCTTGAAGACATTTAGAAATAGCGTGCAAGGAGCTTCAGAGACACTTGTCGAACCAACCTGAATTATGGCCTTAAAATCTTTGGGGTGTTGAGAAATAACTGGCCCCGATGAACGTGAAAGAAGCATGCAACATAACAAAATCACTTTTTTTACGGTGCTCGCAACTGCATAAGGTCATTTGAGCGCGCGAGACACATTAAACATTTTCAGTTGGAAGGAAATTTTGAAATATGCCCGGGTGGCGGCCAAAGCATACTCATATCAATTTAAGACCACCAAGGGATCTTTAACGTGCGCAACTTGCACACGGGACCTCCGAGATTTTTCGCCCTTGTCCGAGAAGGCTACGTGTAGATCTTTCCTACCAAAAGATCAAGGGTGTGGCTGAAAGATAGCTGTAGGAAGGAGTCAAGGAATAGCAGTAAAAAGGCTGCAGAAATAATCAGGAGCCCAGAGGAAGGGGCAAAAGACAAAATCATTTAGAAGTATAAGGGGGGCGGGGGGCGTTTAGAATGCTACACTTTCCATTGGCAGTCCATGCTGGCTTTTTATTTGAATTCAAATTTTGACACAACACGTTTTGTATGGAAGATAACCAGATACTTAGGGTAACTTTTTGGAGATTTAGTCACAATTTATTATGGATAGATTAATGCAATTTTTTTTTTACATTTCTGTAATGTCAGCTGGTTTGGTTTAGACGAAATATTTTTTTGAAATGTTTAATGAATTGACTGGTCTACATTTAGGATTTAAATGACAATGAGTATGGTCGATGACAGTTTTCAGCAATATAAAATGTTCTGAATTAACTATTGGCGAAACTCAGAAAAAACTATGTAAATTAGCAAACATTTACCGTAACTATAAGTTCGTTGTGGTACTTTCTCAAAGCTAAATATCTGTCTCACGCTGATGTCTAGAATCTTTTGTACCCGTTTTCACATTCAATAAACGTACCTTAATGGGTCTGCACGTCTCTTCAAGTGGAGCTGGTGTAAAGTCCCATGACAAGACGTTTGTGCTGCTGTCAAAGGCGACATTGTGACAGTCTTGTACATTTCTTAAGGGTTCTGATATAGTGTTGTGTGTGTGTGTGCGTGTGTGTGTGTGTGTGTGTGTGTGTGTGTTTGTCTATGTGTCTGTGTGTCTGTGTGTGTGCGTGCGTGTGTGCGTGTAAGTGTGTGTGTGTGT
>NW_004797436.1:765425-766890 GCF_000002075.1 Aplysia californica
ATATATGTATGTACATGTATATATATACTTTCACAAATTCATCTACACAAAGAAATGTATTTTTTGTTAGTGTGTTAAACAGGTAATAAAATATCACAAACATGTACGAGTATAGGCCCCTATATGGAAACGTCTGACCTTTACTAACGTTCATGGCTTGCTGTTTATCTGACACCTCCTATACCTCCTATATTGGTGGCACTTGCCAATTTTCATAATGCAGTTGTGTGGGTTATTTTTAGTTTATAATATGAATAACACGACAGTTGCACAGCAAATTGGTCATACAGGTCATGCCGAAGATTACAGTTGCTACTAGAGAGTAACATACAAAAAAGAAGTATTAAGATAAGGACGACCGACTAATATGACTCTGTAGAAAAAAAAGGCGAAACACACCAGAACGCCCGCCAACCAACCACGGTGTAAAACAGTATTGTGAGAGACTTACGAAATTTGAAATGCTAGAATAGTGTTGTATTGTTTTAGTTTTATTGATACCGCGAGCCTTTTGTACTGGAATTTTAACCTCAAACCTGAAGAAGTTTTTTTCGATTTTACGACAGTTCATTTATTGAGGATTCATTGACAACCAAATTTTACAAGAAGAGATGGATTAGAAGAGCATGAATTATGTTATTTGTTTCTTGCTAGGACGTCCAAATATCAAATATCTTAAAAATACATTTCTGGATGGAATTTTACTGAAAAACATTGAATAAAGGCTAAAAAAAGTACGTTTGCAGTTTCAGCGGACTGTCAAGCTATGGAAATAACCAAACTTTGGCTGCCATTTTCAGAGCTAAATTTACGCCTGTTTTGTTGTATCTTCTTCTATTCCATTTCGCAAAACCGTTATTCAACTAATCAAAATAACCAAACGGCAACGAGGAACACAAACCACCTAATATCCCCTCAGCACGTTTGATTGATGTTGATTTTCATTCCTTTTGAGTAAAAATAAAATCTACTGAATGCCAAAAGCCACGATGTGACCCGGCAATTCTTTCTGTTGCAGGAACCACGTATTGAGAACTCGCGGAGAACACGGGAACGAAAGAAAGAAAGAAAGAAAGAAAGAGCAGAGCCTCCACGACGTCTTCGAGCATCCTCAGGTAAATCTCACGTCTGTGCAATTTTTTGTAATTATATTGAGAGAGCTGAGGGACGGACGGAGATCGAACCAGATGAGCGGACTTAATAAAGCACTGGCATTTACAATTGTGATTAAAGCCCGCCTTTTGATTGGGTTTCCCGCCTGATCGATAGCAAGTCTATTCAACTTTATGAACTACGCATACTCAGACATCGGGATTTTGAACTTGATTTTTTTAGCGGGGAGAAGAAAAGGAGGAACACAATAGCGTGTTTTCTTTTTAATATGGAAGACACACAGAAATTCTTTATTATCAATAGGATGTGTGTTTGTGAGAGTGTGTGTGTGTGTGTTGTGTGTGTGTGTGTG
>NW_004797436.1:770192-772150 GCF_000002075.1 Aplysia californica
AGAGGGGGATAGAGGGAGAGGGGGGGTAGAAAGAGGGGGACGGGAAAGGGCATACTTTAAAAAGATAGGTCAGTAATACGACAAAGGCACCAACACACCAAGACATAGTGGTGAATAAAATTGTGTCCCCTCAGATCTTACTCCTGTAACCACGTGATAATAAACAGAATACACATCAGATCATTATAGAGTTGGTGAAAATCAATGATATAGGCCATCTTTTTTCAGGACAGAGATGGAAGAGTAAAGAAAAACAACATTTTATTTATGTTTAGACGGTGTGCGTGGGGGAAAGGAAGGGGGGGGGGTGGCAGGAGCTTTCTTAAAGTCTGAACGAAGACAGGGTAGATTGATCTGATCGCTGGTCTTTCGTCTGAGTGAAAAAATGAAGTGACGAAGCTGCGATTGGATGAGGAATGGACAGACAGCGCCGGGCAAAGAGAAGACGGATGTATATTATCTTGAAACGCGGACAGTCACAATGCCAACACCACGCCCTGCAGGAATATCTCTCCAATAGGTCCACATGAAAACGGAAAGTGAATCCAGTTTGGAAACCTCCCCTGCAGCTGAAGCGAGATAAAGTTCTGTGTCGGGGAGGATATTCGCCAGAACTTCGCAATGTTGCCGTTTTATCTAATTACGCGCGAAATTTCCAATGTAAGATGGCTTTAGAAATTCAATAAAGACTGGAGCAATGTGGGTGCTTCTGTTGGAAACTGCTTGTTTCTTTTCTTTCGCTTGGCTTCATTGCATCAGTGTGTACAGAATACTGATATTTCCTGTTGAAAGGGCAGCTTTGGGTCTTATGTAAAAGTTTGTATTTGTAAAATTCGATTCTTTTTTATAGGAGAACCCATAACGTTCTAATTTTACACGCGGTGAAAAGGGATATTTCGTCAACTCGTTGTGATTACCGCAAAATCATCATAATTTTGAAAACGCATTTATAAATCAAATTTCATGTTAAAACCTATCTGTTTTCTGACTTAGCCCGTAAAAAAAAGATTCTTTTCCGTACGGAAACATGAAAAATTGTTGGCACATTAATACAAATGTGGGACAGTGTGCCGTTGTGGAGTACAATACAGATGACATTGGTTCGAGTGCAGAAAGGAGCGTTCTTGAACTTTTTAGGTTTAATAACACCGCACTACTTAGATACAACATTTTAGTAGTGAAAAGTTGTGACCGGCCACATACCGAGTACGGCAAGATTGACTGAAGACTGGTTTGAGTCAGTTAGAGAATAGAGCAGTGTATCGCACTAATAAAGTGATAAATTAATTACATTTTTATTGATCGTAGAAGGGCAATTTGGTTTACAATAGTAATCATACATACATACACACATACATCATACATACATATAAATACAAACATACATAAATACGCAATATGTTACTAATACAGAACAATTTCTCAACCAAGCCATTGTTGGTCGCCACTGTGCTGCACCCTGTTTGTTTGTTTTTTCAGCTAGAGTTGTTGTGTCTTGCTCAAGGACACACCCCAGTGACCTCCCAGTTGATCCCCGTGTCATTGACACTTGTTTTACTTTACATTTGAGTCTAAGCTCACTACTCACTCTGCAACTGCCCCCCCCCCCTAAACCCATCCTTTGTTTAAAGTGTTTTGGGGGCTTTATTGATTGCTCACTCGCTTGGACCGGTCCAACCGGGAATGAACGTAGAATTTAAGGACCCGTGTCTCATATACCCTTGTGGTGATTACAGTCTACGTGATGAACACTCACCGAGTTTTCTGGTTGTAGTTAGATCTTTCCACAGACAAAGCATTTAGTCTAGAGAAGGATGAGCTGTAATCTTGGAACTTACACAGACGGCGTAAAGTCTGCGCGTCCCTTCCCCCTACCCCACCATTCACATACGCCTGAAGGCGCGTGCACACACACACACACACACACACACACACACACACACACACACACACACACA
>NW_004797436.1:772987-773999 GCF_000002075.1 Aplysia californica
GGGGGGAATTGTATGCAAAATGTACCGTGACTTTGGGGGCTTTTTGCCCCAAGACCGACGTCTCTAGTGTAGATATTAGGGTCCATCACTGTCGTATAAGCAAAAGACGTGAGTTCAATTGTTGAGTAAAGGAAATTATTTTATTAATAAATGTACTTGAATGTCAGCTGGGATGTTGTATCCCACTCTGCCCTAGTTGGTCGCGACAGCCATGACCGTAGCAGCTCGCCGTCCAATTAATTAACGGTATATAAATGTCGCTTATACTGAGGCGCGGGGGGGGGGCTCAAACTTTACAATAAAACAATATGCCGGCAGGAAACTTTACAGTAAAACAATATGGCAGCAGGTTGACCTTGATCTGCCGTGAACCCTATGTGTCACAGACGGAGTAAACAATAATTGTGTCATGATGCAGTGGAATCAGTCGCTCGTAAATTTTTTGGCATGTCGAGATATTGGTATCATCGTAAAGGGTGTTCATTTTCTTTGCTTTCATTGAAGCAAACATCCATTTATCTGGAAAAGAAGTCGAGATGTTTGCGATGGAAAGAGGTGGGGATGCTTAGTTTCTGTGGTAAAATTAGCTAGGAAATGGCTACCAAAGTTTGGTGACTTCCACAGTTTATGAGTCCGTGGAAACTGCAAATTTAAATTTGTTGTGCCTATAATCAAAGTTTTTCCATAAAAGCTAAATACAAAAGTGTTTTTGAACGGACATACAAGGCGTTGAGCACAAAGAACAAAAATTTGCTTTAAAATTCCAAACTAGCCGAAAAATGTCGATTTTTCTAATTTCATTATTTTGACAAGCGCCTTATTTCTCTCCGACACCTTACAAATTGTTATGTTTTGTAGGCTGGATTTGCAAGAGGTCATAATTGATTCACTTTTTTTGTCTTTTTCTCTTATTGATAGTTTAACTGATACATAACACTAAGTAGGAACTATCTCTACTACTATTTTCTGTGCGCTTTACTCTCTCTCTCTCTCTCTCTCTCTCTCTCTCTCT
>NW_004797436.1:775663-776664 GCF_000002075.1 Aplysia californica
ACACACATACACACACACACACACACACACACACATCTTATGTATTTTGATTAATAATATATAACAATGCTTCCTATCGAAATTAATGTGGCTTACAGTTAGACGAACCAACACTAACATTAGTTAGTACAAACTCACAAAATACACACAAACTAAGAGACACATACACACGCATACACAACCGCACACTTATAGACAAACGCAAACACATACTCCTATACTCACAAAAGATGCGAACTCTTACGCGTGTACACATAATATTATCATTTATACATTTGAGCGCGACAGCGCGGTCTTGAATTGGCTCGCTCAGCATGCGCAGTAAAGTATTTTAGAGAGTAAGAAAAAGAAAAACGAACAAGAAGAAAAAGAAAAAAATGAGGAGAGCAACAAAACGACAGCGACAACAAAATCCCAAGAAACAAAAACAATAACAACAACAATAACAGCAACAGCAACAAAAACAACAACAAACAACTATAACAAAAGCAAAGGTAACAACAACATTAACAACTACAGAAACAGTAACAGTGACAACAACAACTACAACAACAACAATAGTAACAACAACAACAACAATAACAAAAACAACAACAGCAACAACAATAATAACAACAACAGCAACAACAATAATAGCAACACAAATAGTAACAACAGCAACAATAATAACAACAACAAAGACGTAACAACAAAGACATAACAAAGACAACAATAACCACAACCGTACACTTGGCGCTACAATTACAGTGCTAAAACATCACTAACAGGAGACAGGAGTAATTAGAGAAAACAAGAAGGAGCACAATCACCTGCTACCTTCTGCTTGCATAGATAGTCACAGTTTGAAAAAGAGGTTGATTGATCACCTACTGATCTATTGTACCCTGAATAGCTACATGTTACAACTTCCTTGTAATCCTGTTTTAACGGTACAGCTGCTGTGCGAGAAAAACTTGATCCTGATTCAATTCTCTCTCTCTCTCTCTCTCTCTCTCTCTCTC
>NW_004797436.1:777179-778283 GCF_000002075.1 Aplysia californica
GGGGGGGGGGGATGGCCCACAAAAAATTTTAGGCATCAAATAATAATATTTACCGATGTAGGAAACAGAGTTGCCTTGGCTATTTATCTACCAAAACTAGCCACGATGTACTCCCAATAGTGCTGTAGATGAAAGTCAAAAACAAAACTGACAGATGTATATATATTATAACAGCACGGGGAGTTACTCAGATTTAACGTGCCATGCATTATTATATAGGCATATGATCTAGATATATGCAGTAAAGTTGACGGATCAAGTATTGTGTCTACTATCTATTTATCCATCCATCCATCCATCCATCCATCCATTCATCCATCTATCCATCAATCCATCCATCCATCCATCCATCCATCCATCCATCCATCCATCCATCCATCCACCTTTCTATCCAACCAACTATTTATCCATCTATCTATACATCTATATATTATCTATCCATCTTACCCACCTATCTATCGAGAGCTGTGATTCTTCACTCATGCGCCAGATTGTATTGTCTACCTCATCAAAATAGTTTCTCATAATAAAGGCTAATGTAATATGCAACGATATTCTAAAATATTGTGTTTTTAGATTATAAACAAAACTGTCTAGCAAGACATGTTATTACATTTTTACATTTTTATAAGAGTACATGATATAACCTTAAATTTGGCTATCCGCTAAACTATTCTAACCTTGACTCAAAATGAGAAAAAAGGTGAGGCTGTTTTATTTCTCAGAATCACTTTTTTATACATGTACTTTGGGGGGGGGGGTGTGTGACAAAAACAGCAACATCTCAAAATTATGAAAGATCTTAATAATATCTTGAATATTCAGCGGCAACGTAAATCAGAAAATAACATAGAATCTTTGAAGCCTAAAAACTACAATGTTAGGATCCCTTTCCCACGAGCATTGACATTTGATGGAGATTCCAAGTTGGCCCAAAAAAAAGCAACGCCTTTTGTTCTCATCTCTTCGCTTTCTCACCACTCACTGTAAGCCCAGCCCCTCTTCTTGGATTTGTGGTGCTCTCTTTTCTTCATGCTCCTTCATTTCCGCATTTCTCTCTCTCTCTCTCTCTCTCTCTCTCTCTCTCTCTCTCTCTCTCTCTCT
>NW_004797436.1:778421-787116 GCF_000002075.1 Aplysia californica
CACACACATACACACACATACAAACACACACACACATACACACACACACACACACACACACACACACACAGCACACATCTTTTCTTCTTTTCCTCTCTCCAGCGTTTCTACTCTTCCTCGTTCTATTTATATATCTTTATGCCTGTCTCTGTCAATATTTGTTTACGTCTTCCCCTTTGAAGAGCCGCCGCAAGTTGTGTTCTTTTTATTTCAAATTCATTTGCTGTCTAATGCTGGAGTTTGACCCAGGGTTCCGAATTCAGGACGCAGGCTGTAATTAATGAGAAATACATTATAATGTACAACATTGCATGAAAACATTTTTGGAGTGTGCAAAGTGTGATTCATGCCTTCTTTGGAGTTAATGCAATTTAATTCTCAAAGCTAAAAAGGTTTAGAATTTTTATCCATCTTTTCAAAAAAATAACTACAGCATAGTTTTTCACTTCCAAATTTATGTGATCATATTGGACAAAAAACGGACCTTCAGTAAGTTGCATAAAGTTCCAGCTCAAGTTTTGTAGTTTGATTCATTAATTGACAGTTTTGTTAATTTGTTCTCTGTTTCTAGAAAACAAAACTGAGTTTGATCAATTCTTGTGTTGGTAAATCTAATGTATCCATTCTTCGTTTTTTTACTGGTATCACACAGAGAGAATTAATACAAACAGTTCATTTTCGAAACAATCCAAAAGAAAAGAATTAGTAGCAGCTAAGAGCACCTACTACAGTTGTACATAATAAATCAACATGGACGTCTGAGTTGTGGAACGCCATTAATTAACAGCATTTGTATGGCGCATGTCCCCACTCAAAAGCAGGCTCTATGCGCTTTACTCTATATATTTACGCCAGCAGAGCAAAAAACACTCAGAAACATTCTCAGCTTCCCGGGCGGGAAGCATACAGTGCAAGCAGCTGGTAAAGCCATCAAACACTAACAAACTGACAAGACTTTCACTGTCTATAGCTGGGTACTCATTCCCACATGGGAATTACGTCTTCTATAGCACACTATTATTCTTCAAAACACGAGTCAAAAACCTAACTCCTGGTTGCATCTAGACTTAGAATAATAATAATTAAGTCAAGGACTACTATACTGAGTATAGTAGTCCTTGAATTAAGTATAATTTCATGTCACACCATACCAAGGAAGCAATTTTATGTCACTTTCGGGGAAAACCGAGAAATGGAGGATCTGTTCTGGAAAAGACATAGCGGAATGACCCAACAGTGCCCTGTCGATACAGCCATATTATTTATTTCTTCATTGTTATAGTATCTGAGTTTCCTCTTTGTCTGGGGTCTAAAGAACAACGCGCTTCGATCTTTCACACAGAAGATGTGAGTTTGATTCCGAGTGTGACGTTTTTGTTGTTTTTTTTTTGGGGGGGGTTTGTTTGAAATCGAGCACATCCGTGTATCTGCTTGGATGTTGTATCCATCTGAGCTTGGGATGGCTTACAGACAAAGTCGAAGCACTCCTAAACTATTTACATTGCCCCAATCGGTGCTTGTTTTCTTTGAGTAAAGGGAAGTATATTGAAAGAATAACGGTCATAATTTAGTCCTGAGGAGAAGTAAGACTGGCAGACAGACAGACAAACAGGAACACCAGAGCGGAAACAACAGAAGGGTACGGAAGAAATAGCACCTGCCAGTGGCGCACTCCAACCACCCACAACGGGGGCGCATGATTCCACCTACACCTGAACTATGTACTTCCTGGACATTTCTAAGTCCACCCACACAACTGTTTACATCTGTGAAATTACCAGAAACAGTCGGAACGACGGATGTAGATATTTCGCTCCCTATGGCTTCGTATCTATTCACACCTGGGTGATTTGAGGAAAAATTCATGTTAAGTGCTTTTTCAAAGAACACAACTTCGGACCAGAACCTCGAACCCTCTAATCCGCGACCACACAATTACGAGTCTAGCCATTTAACTATTGACGCCAGATATGAGTGAGCTCTTTGCTTTCTTTTCATTCATACCTCGAGCTGCTTTAGTTAATCCCAACTCCATTCTTAACTATAAATAATGACATTGTAGAGGCACCAACCATCCAAGCGAGTCTTGACAAACAGTTGAAATGCGGGCAAAAAAGTGACCTAACAGGAATTGTTCCGGAAGGTTTTCATAAAAAGGAAAAGATCCCCCCCAAGTAGATATGAACCCCAAACATCCGTGTTCTGGTCAATGTAGAAACAAACTGGGTAAAAGCAGAATATCTCTGCTATACACATATTGAGCTATAATGGTAAATCTACGCAGGCTTATCCGTAACAGTTTTGAAACGAAATTTGTTTTGGTATTTCATTTTTAGGTTGATATGCTTTCAGTCTCTGCATCGCTATTACGATAGGTTTCCAAGGTATTTATAAGAAAGAGCCAAGGAAAAAGGGTGTGAGAGAGGGGCGCTCCGGGTCTCATCCTTTTGCGTTTTGTGTTGCTGATGGTTAACGTTTTTGTCTGTGTTTCATTTTTTAAACATTATTTTCTCCGATATTGTTTCGTCGTTTAGAGGCTAATGGAAGATGCACTATATGAGGCATATGGACATGCTGGTTGTGCACTGACGCGTAAAGTCATATGTATAGAATCTGTCGGGAACAGCGGTGTAAATAGCTGAGAACGAAACGGAACGAAGCATCATACAACAGCAAATCGCTCGGATTGAAAAGGATCGAAGCACCATACAAGAGTAAATAGCTGGGAATGAAAAAGATCGAAACCGCCGTAAAACAGAGAACCTCTCCGTACAAGCTATCAGAGCGTCAACCAAAACCTCTAACGGGCGTTTTGATGTTCATCCCCTGAACCAAAACATTATGCATAAACAGATGAGTGCAACGCGTGGAATTATTGTAATCGAGCCACGCCATTGTTTTTGGAGGCCTGAATAATGTGTATAGCTTTTTCTTTTTATCATTTCTAGGATAAATACGCCTTTTGATTACAGCACTAATTACTTTATCTGATTGATCTGATGATGGGGACTGTCCGTGGGCGGGAGACATGATATCTGTGGGTTCTTGTCGATAGGGAGAGCGGTGTTTGCCGGAACAGGAGGTTCGCTAGCATTGACTCATGCTCCTAATGATGACTTTGTCGTTACTTTACGTATTAATTCAGCCACGGCGTTTTCTTTTTTTCTTTTCTTTTCTCGTTCATTTGTGTGGAGGGGGGGGATTGGGGGAGGGGGAGTAGGGGTAGCAGAATGAGAGGAAGGGTGATGGGCAAGTAAGCTTGTCAAATTCAGTAAACAGATCAGTACAACACTTTGTGCTTACAAGTTTGTTAATGAATGTTTCCTCGTTTATATTCTTTTTAATCAAATATATTATTTTCTACTCTATTAATAGCGAGTTTTCATTAACAGTTCGTCTGATTTAGTTAGTTTGCCTGTATCTCTGATCAACGAATAGTAAATCAATACTGATTATATAATCAGAAGGATAGTGGTATTCGGTTACATTTCTTTGTCATGGAAATGACGTTTGTTTAGTGAGGAGTCCGTTGTGTTCATAGCTTGGGGAACATCAGTCAGTTCCATTAACCAGGTCCATTAGTGATGTCCTCCTGTGTTTGTGTTCACTTGCACTCATACATTTCTAAACACCTTGCAGTTGAGAGTTCAAGCTTTTCTGTGCACTGTTTTGTTTTTGGGGTTTTTTTTAGGTTTTTATTGTTTTTAAGTTGTTGGGGGTTTTTGGGGGGGTGTTTTCTTTTTGGTTGTTTTTTGTTTCTTTTTTTTAGCCTGCGTTTCAACTTTATGAACTTAGTAAACGGATAGTGAATCACCAGGCCAATGCTTCTGACTGAAATTGTCTTTAGGCCATTCCCAAAGCGGGGATATTAACTTGTTCTTATGCACAATAGAATAGTAAAAGGGCTGATTTATCAATGTCATGCTCATACTGTGCCGGAGCAAGATAGGGGGAACTATTGCTTTTTCTCTCGTCTTTTTTACTATTGTCAGTTTTGCTCTACTTCCTTTGTATGTTTGTCACTCTTTTGTGAACTGCTATTTCCGGGGTGCCTTGATAGTTAAAGCAGACTTTGTGCTGCTGAGGCTAGAGAGGTGAGCAGAGTAAGCCTGATTCCCCGTTTGGACATCTCTGTTGACATCCACTCTTTGACTATCATATGACCTTAATATGCAGTTGCGAGCGCCGTAAAACCTTACTAAAACTAACAAACACTATTGTGTCACTGGCATCGGCGGTGTAAGTGTTGGGCTTCAGGACTTTGCATTCAGAAGTTGGGCATACGACTTCCCACTGGAGGAGTTACTACGTAGAATATATCCGCTTGTGTGAAGGCATGTTGTGTCCAGCTCCTTCCCGGTTGACTCTCACCGGCAGAGTCGAAGCTGAGATTTAACGTTCATTTTTTTTTTGTTAGTTGTTGGGGGGGGGGGGGGGTTGTAAGTGTTTTTCGGCGTTCGCAACTGCATACGGTAAAATAAGCGCGCGGGACATACCTAACCTTTTCAGTTGGTAGGAAATTTTGAATTTTGCATGTGTGAAGGCCAAAGCCTTCTCTTTTAATCGATTTTGGACCTCCAAGGGATCTTTAATTGTACGTAACTTGCATACGGGATCTCCGAGATTTTCGCCCTTATCTGAGACAGCTAGGTGTTAGATCTTACCTACCATAAGATTAGAGGTGTGGCTGAAAGACAGCAGCAAGAGGGAGCCAAGGAGTAGCAGTAAAAAGGCTCCAGAAAGAGTCAAGAGCCCGGAGGAGAGGCAAAGGGAGTGAGAGGGCAGGCGCAGAGAGTGGAGACGAAGGTAGACGACAGAACATTGTTAGAGAGCAGGAAAGGACGTGAAAGGAGAACCCTTTAGAGAAGATTATTTTCTGTCCCTATCCGGATTCGAATCCGGGACATATTGAATGAGAGACGAACACCTTAACCTCTAGACCACGAGAGCCTCCTATGAAGGGATGTTGTGTCCAACTCCAACTCCGGCAAAAATCGAAGCAGAGATTTAACATTAAAAGTTTGATAACATTGGTTCGCAAACTTTGTTTACAGAAGAGTAAGGTTTTCTTCCAATAGGCACCTAGCAAAGTGAAGCTACGGTGAAAGATGCTAAGTTGGTCTGGTTTGTCCTTCTGTTTTTAAAGCTGTCTTGGTGAAGATTTTTAAAAATACCATTCACATCTCTACCTTCCTAAGTTTGTGATTTTTTTAAACATGTAAGTCCGTTGAAATACATTTCTCTCAGAGAAAATGAAAAATATATATTATATAATTTTAAATATGTGGTCTCTTTAATCTTGGTTTGATCAGTTTTGCCATCATCGCAGGGCGCGGTATTTGAATAGTTTTATTTTTTAAACCCCGTGATTTTCACAAGCACGATTTCCTGGGGAGGGGGGGGTTAAAACAACACAAACACACACAGAAACACACACACACACACACACACACACACACACACACACACATTCACACACACACAAAAAAACACACAAAAACACACGTACAATCACACATACACACACACACAGGGAGAGAGAGAGAGACACACACACACACATATTGAAACGTCAGGACTCACAAGTATATACACAAAAATGACACCATTGAGACAGCATTTTCCCCCAAAGGTTCCTACTTAGTTGAGCCACCTTGCAAGAGTGGCATACTAGGTTAGGAGTTAGATAAAGACGAACCTTTCCCAAACGATCATGACATAGTCGAGGCGAAAACGGGTCAGCTTAAACTGGTGATTGTCTTGGGTCTGTCGTAACGATAAATTAGAAACACACACACACACACACACACACACACACACACACACACACACACACACACACACACACACACACACACACACACACACACAATTGGGGGGGGGGCGAGGAAATGGTCAGTTGTACCGATGCTCATCTTGGACAGGCTTTCGTTAAAACAGGTTCGACAGTATTATGTCAAACAGAGGTGTGAGACTGACTGACATCTGGGGACTGTCTAATGCCTTTCCTGTTGTTATTTATTCCTGAATTATTTTTTTCCCAGTACGGTGAATTAACGTTTGGGTGTTGAAGTGAGGGATAGAAGTGACATAGCCTAGTGGATTTCAAAATAAGCATTAACTTCCAGGGTTTTAAACTGCAGCTTCAGCAATAATTTCATTTACAAAATCTGCTTTTATAAACTTTACTCCTCTACCTCTACTTGTAAGAGGCTCAGAGTGCATTATGAGGGGGCGTGAAATTTAATAAGGTTTGTTTTATTCTGTTATATTGATTTGTTTGTTTGTTTCTGTGTTTTCTTTTTGTTTTGTTTTCTGTTGGAGGTTGTTGGGTTTTTTTGGGAGGGCTTCTTTTTAGTTTTAGTTTCATTTTTGCTTTTGTTTTCGGGTTGGTCGTGAGTTTTTTCTTCCTTTGAAAGTGGCTTCTGTTAATTTGTTCTTATTTGACATTCATTTGAACTGACACTCAGCGTTGTTTGTCATTAGGAAAGGCTTCATTTTCCTGTCGAAAAACGGAATGCTCTTATGCATAAATGCATCAATTATTGCTGCGCATGCACCCTTGCACCCCAGGTTTATCATAGACTTCTTATTCTCCTGCATGCCGTCTCTCTCCGGAGACAGATTAATGATATTTCAATTTCCAGTCTTTCTCTATACGACAGGCATGTTCGGAAAGAAAATACTTTTTTAGATATTCTAAGCATAACAAAGAAAAAAGACATAAATTATTCAATTTCTCTTCGTGTTAGCGTGTTGCTTCATTCTCTTCCTTTTTGCTTTTAATATTTACTGTATGAGGTTTCAAGATCCCTTTACGATTTTCTTTTGATTCAGCCAAAGGACAATGACATTCTTGACATAAAGTAGAGCAAGGTTTTGGCAAAAACAACGATCTGAGCAGAGATCGTTCTGGAATGTTCTAGAAAAACCAGTGATCCTCACCTCTCCCCTTTCCCCTATTTTCACATCATTTAAACCTGGAACTTCCGTGTGCTGATCAATGTAGAAACCAACTGGGCTAAACCAGTTTGTCTCTGCCATAGAGAGTGTTGGGGATTCTGTTCTCAGACATAACCGGCATCTGTGGTTTACTTTTTTTTTCTTTTTTTTTGGATAGTATAGGTTTTACGGCACTCGCAACTGAATAAGGTCATATGAGCGCCAAGGAGTGGATGTCAACAGAGTAGTCTTTACAGGGAATCGGGCTTATTCTGCTCACCTCTCTAGTTTCAACAGCACAAAGTCTTCTTCGACTTTCAAGGCACCCCGGAAATAGCGGGTCACAAGAATGTGACGAACATACAAAAAAGAACACGAAAATGACGATAGTATAATAAGGAATGAAAAAGCAGCAATTCCTTGTTGTAGTTCAGGCACAGTTTTGAGCGTGACATTGTTGAATCAGCCCATTTACAATTTTACAGTGCATAAGAACGAGAAAATTCCCCCTTTGGGAATGGCCTAAAGACACTTCAGTCAGTGGCACAGCCCCGGGGGGGGGGTCTGTGGTTTATGCTCTTAGCTTTTATACTCAGAGCACATCCGTTCGAATCCTATGAGGGGTTCGTGTGTCAAGTATCTTATCATGTTTTCTGGAATATGATTTATCGCTCAGCTTGGTTTAGCCATTGAAGGCAAGGTCTAAGTAGCCCGCCTTCTAAATGATCTAAATTGTGTCAACTTGTGCTTACTGACATTTTACAAACTAACAGTGTTAACTATATTAACTATACCCTTTTAAAGCAGACTGTGTTTCTGGGCTCCAAAGTTCTAAAAAAAGGGATGAGTGCAGAATTCTATGACGATCTGAGTCTCTGCTTTCATTTTTTAAGGCAAATATTTGTATTGAAACCATTTTTAAAATTATGGAAATGAAAAGTGCAATGCATAATTTCGAAACCAAAAATAGCGTCTGCATTTGTTTAATATGCACTGATATTAGGATAAAGGTGTTCCTCACTCGTCATAAACGAAACAGCCTTTTTCGAAACGTATAGGATCTGATTGATAGAAGAATATTTGAAATAAATCTGTATTTTTTCCTTTCTTAATTAAGAGTTTGGCAAGTTTTCAAAACAGTATAGTCCATTTTTATTACGAAGAAACAATTATATCATCTAGGTAATGTTACAGTCTCTCCCCAATACAGGGACGAGGGTGTGACGTGTGTTGGGAGTGAATGGGATTTTCAGGAGGAAGATGGTAATTTCCATTAGTGGTTTTGTTTTGTTTTTGTTGTTTTGTTGTTGTTTTTTAGGGGGGAGGCATATTTGTTGTCGGGGGTTTCTGGGTTGTTATTGTTTTTATTTTGGTTTTTGTTTCGTTTTTTGTTGTTTTGCTTTTTGCAATTTTATTTGATTTGTTCTTTTTTTCCCTTACAAATACCGGTGCCACGTAAAATCTGTCTTAATTTCCATCTGTCTCGCAAGACACAGACATCTCACTCATCAACTTGAAATGAACTCCCCTTAGAGGCCCAACCATGGCTATCTGCTTTTCTCTTTTTTTTTTTCTTTTTGGATATACAACAATCTTTATGAAGCAATTCATCACAGCGGGGACTGGGATATAATTATGGAGGCCTATTGTGGCGAGTCGAGTGAAGAGAACGAACGGATACTGACGGACACTGCCATATTCCTACACTAGTCCCGCTTCACTCTCCCAGACACGTAACCACACGCACACACAC
>NW_004797436.1:787359-788773 GCF_000002075.1 Aplysia californica
CACTGCAAATGTTATTATATTATACACATACCAACACCAGAATCTCAAAATGTTATTTTCATACGTGAACTCTGTTAGTTTCGTGATCCATGAAAGCATTACAGACAGCGCTGATGACATTACAAGCGGCAACAAATTTCATTGCTCGCTGGAAATAGATTTATACTCGATAATCCAAAGGGAATGGAGTTACGTGAAAGGGAAATAAAATAGTTTCGATCAAGATATCAGTAGTAGCATGAGACAGGTGAACAGAATGATTGATGGCTGAATATCTGGAGGTTTGTCTTGGGAGGAGTGAGAGTTGAAAAAGATGTTATGTTGGAGATGCCCAGTTCGATAGAATAATTATAATAATATTGAGTAGTTATCGGTTAAACATTTTGGACATATTGTTATAATTCTTTCAAAGGCCATGCGTCTAAGTCAGTGCTTGCCATCTTGTGCGATGTCGCCCACTGGCTAGTGAGTGATTTGTGGGAATGACCTGGTGCTGACAATTAGCATCAAAACTATTTTCTGCTTGGAAATACATGTAGGAGGGCGGTATTAATTACAATGCTACCTCTGGTTTAAAAGAGGAAAAAGCGGGGGCTGGCCTTAAAAGGGTTCACATACAGTGGTCTAAATGTAAATTCTAAGCTGGGGGCGTTAAATGAAGCCAGAATTCAACAACATTTTTTGTGGTAGTAACCTACTCATTTCGAATACGTTGAAAGGCCATTTTCTGGGAACGAGTTTGTTTTAGGAGGGACGAACAATGATTAGTAATGCTTTTTGTCAGTAATGCTTTTTGTCAGTAATGCTTTTTGTCGCTTTAGTTATACTTAGGAAGTGTCGTCTGGTGCACCGGCACGGAGCTCGGAGCGACATCTGTGGTAAAACAGTTCAACATTTCGCTGTTGCATACATATGACACGATTCGACTCCCATAACGGCCGGGATAATTGCCGAGTATCCTCCATTATTATGTTGCATTACATCCGTCAAAAAGACTAGGTTGGTCCTGACAGGCAATACTGAAGTTATCAAGCCTTAAATTATCCAAAATCGTGTCAATGGGGTTCTCAAATATTTACAAATGAAATTACAATATTATGGTTTAATGACGTTAACTGTGGATTCCATTCCCTGTGACCTTAGGAGTATTTTTCCTCCAAAATTCCTGTGATCGTGTTTGACTAAAATAAACCTAGTGGCATAGTATATATCTATCTATCTATACATCTATCTATCTATCTATCTATCCATCTATCTATCTATCTATGGGGGCTCTCGTGGCCTAAAGGTTTAGGTGTTCGCCTCTCATTCAAAAAATGTTCTTCTCTAAGAGTGTCTCCTTTCACCTCCTTTCCTGCTCTCTAGCAATGTTCTGTCGTCTGCTCTCGTCTTCACTTTCTGCCCCCACCCCCTC
>NW_004797436.1:794348-799348 GCF_000002075.1 Aplysia californica
AACTTGCACACGGGCCCTCCGAGATTTTTCGCCCTTGTCCGAGAAGGCTAGTTGTAAATCTTTCCTACTAGAAGATCAGGGATGTGGCTGAAAGACAGCAGTAAGAAGAAGCAAAGGAGTAACAGTAAAGAGGCTGCAGAAAGAATCAGGAGCCCAGAGGAAGCGGCAAAGGACGTGAGGGGGAGGGAGCAGAAAGAGGAGACGAAAGCAGACGACAGAACATTGCTAGAGAGCAGGAAAGGAGGTGAAAGGAGACAAATTTAGAGCAGAAAAATTTTCGGTCGCTACCCGGATTCGAACCCGGGACCTTTTGAATGAGAGGCCAACACCTTAACCTCTAGGCCACGAGAGCCCCCTCTATCTCTCTCTATAATTCTATATATATATATAAAACATGTATAATATGTGTGAGTGTATGTGTGTGAGTGTGTGTGTGTGTGTGTGTGTGTGTGTGTGTGTGTGCATGTGCGTGCGCGAGTATAAGTGTGCCCGCGCGAGCGTTCCTTTGGTTTCCAGAAATTCTTTTCTGTTTATTGTTTCGACGACACGCGATTGTGTGACGTGCCAGCATGCATGAAGATCATGTCTCAGACGTGGGAGAGAATTCAGGGGGAGTAAGCAATTTGTTTCCGGCGGCCCGACACCATTTTGTATTTGTCCTGCGATGAAATTCTATTTCTCTTGTCAAATGTGTTTCGATTCAAGACGTGCTCTATCATAGCCCTGCTTAAGTCGATAGCTTCATAGCGACGCCACAGAAATATCGGCATTTTGCCTGGTGTTGCAAACGACCTGTACCTCACTGGCACGTGCATTTTTTATGTTTGCGCAGGAAAACGAATGATTGTAGCTTCAAATGGCACGTTTCGCCCGTAAAGGCGACAATGTCAAAGTAGAAAAACGTGCAGTTACGAAGTAATATGTTTGTTCTGAGTTTTGAACAGGGTTGCGAACTAATGGATGTAGCAGGAGCTAAGAATTTAGAAGAAAAAAGTTTGGCAAAAATCGGGAACGAATGGTACATTTTACCCTTTGACACATCGAGGATGTGTTTTTTGTGTTCACTTGTCGGTAACGCAAGGTATATTATTTTGTTTGTTTGTTGTTTTTGCTTTTTTGTTGTTTGTTTTTGTTTTGTTTTGTTTTTTCCTATTCAGTTTAGAGTATTTATTGGGACGAGAAAGAAAATTGTTGGCCTTGTTTACAACTTTCTCTTTCTTACTTTTTTATTGCCTCTGGATTTTTTTCGTCAATTAACTGTGTCATTTTCTTTTCTTTTACAGTTTGATTCAAACATCCCAAAGCACATTTGAAATAAATTTGTATCGATTTTTCGAAAACAGCGTACCTTTCGTAGATTTAAGAAAATGTGCCTTTCTGAAAACCATTATGGAGACCCATAATTGAACGAACTCAGCCTCGTTCCCATGTATCACTGTATCACGTAAGTGTCCTAGATAATTGTAAGAAACCCACAACAGCTCTAGTGAGCTATGGTTGCTCCTTAAAAAATTTTTGCGGATTAATTTGAAGAGGTTGAAGAAATGTGGCTACTACAAAGACAAAAGGGTATTTTCGAACGATACATTTTTCGTTCATGCAGTATCACTTTTGCAGAGCGCCTTCCAAAACTTACAAACTTCTATATTCTCACAGCGATTTCCCACTTGAGTTTATTACACTCCATCGACACAATCTAGATCATTTTGGGAACAGATTCTTTAGACCCTGTATGTCAGGGACAAGCTGGCACTGAGAAAGATTTTTAAAATCCCTCTTGGCTCAGGGTTCAAACATACGCCTTTTACAAGCCACGGCGAAAACCATAACCAATATACCACAGACATCTGATAGAGACTAACCTCAATGCTACATCCTTAATGCGCTACAGTATATGGCTACAACTATTCATTGTATTCACGGTAAAATATAAACCCCACTTGTTTTATAATCTCAGCCATACGTTTTAACCTGTTTTGGTGGGCCTTGACTCTGTCAAAGTAACTTTCCAGCCTACAGTATTTATAGTCTGTCTGTCAGTTTCAGACGACGACAAATTCATCTGTGGAGGAGAATATGTCAAAAGGAAAACAGAATAAATGAGGACTATGACGACTTGTGACGTCTGCATTTTGACACTAATTTTGGCAGAGAAGAGTTTGCCATACTTTATTTTGAGCAATCAATAACTTCATTTCAACTGTGCACCTCTTTTGGCTGCAGGATTTACAAACTTAGGTTATTTCTAATGGAAAAAGTATTTTGTGTTACAAAACATCTGCTCGCTTGCGGTATTAATTTGGCCTAGTTATTTCTCTCGGAGTATGTTGACCAAGATCTGGTCTGAAAACGTTTATAAAACCTTGATCCCTGGGGAATTTATGAGTTTCCCCCCAGAAAAATGTTTCGAAAAATGGAAAGTTCATTTTAATAAAGCAAAGTGTCCACGTTCAGAGTCACACTGATGCAATTTCCATGTTTTACTGTGTACAATCTTTGACAACATTATACCTAGGAAATGAACAACACTTTAAGCTTTAACAAAGTGAGCGCTAGTTTTATTCCTCCCATCGTCGTGCTGGCATTTTGTGACCTTAGCGGTATCAGTTTAACAAATTCAAGTCCCGAAAGCGGGAATTAGCACAGTATGAAACTGAAACTCTACGGAATCCAGCCATTAGCCAAATAGTTTTGGGCTCAGAGGGAGGAATCCTTAATGGCATTGGCTTTTGTGGCAAATAGACGTACTTTCAAAAGTAGAATAAAATTGAAGTTACTACTCGAAAGCACTTAAAATTATGACAAATTAGGATTGCAAAAGACGCGAAGAGAAAGTACTTTTCATTTTCCTGCTTGTATGTTCAATACAGCTTTCAAAGGCGCTCTACAGCCTTAATATTGTTCTCTGCCAGTGCTATATTATGTTAAACGATAATACGATGAATTTTTTTACAGTGTCTTATGATCGGTTCCCACCCCAGTTTGTAGCCATGTCATCTTCAACTTTTTTTTAAAAGAAAAAGTCACGAAATGGCTATTTTTGCAAGTAATTTTTGCTGCCATCCTTCACATTGACATGCCCAACAATTTAGAGCTCAGCACAGCGGGTGTCTGAACGTCAGAACTGTCAGGTCAAATGTAGTACAAAATGCACGTAGAACTAATAGCCTCTCAATCCCATGACTAGCTGTCTACCACATCTTGCATTTACACTTCTCACCGCTGATTACTCCAACCAGTTAGACTACAGGCAGCCCGCTTTCCCCCCCTCTCTCTCTCTCTCTCTCTCTCTCTCTCTCTCTCTCGCCCTTTTGAACTCCCAGTTGAGCTTAGGCCATCAACAACATTTCTCCGGCGAAGCCGTCCTGTGCATCATCCTTTTCTAGCTGTTTCCATGATGTCCCCGCCTTTTCCATCTCCGCTCGTACCGCACGCTTCAATGTCATCTTTGGTCTTCCTTTCTTACGTTTTCCTTGTAGCCCGCTTCCTATATGATCTGTATTGGGCCGATGACCGTTCCAATGGCTAAGTGAGTTGTAAGTTTAGATTCAAGAGTAAAGTTGAGCAAGTGTTGGTGACACGGGGATCAGGTGGTGGTCACTGAGGTGTGTCCACGAGCAAGACAAGACAACCCAAGTTACAAAAACAGGGCGCTACACAGCGGCGAACATTAATGTTATGGTGGTGAAATTGTTCTGTATGTGTGTAATTGTGTATTTATGTATGTATATACGAGTATTTGTATGTATTTATGTATGTATGTATGTATAATATATAATTGTGTATTTGGGGGCTTTCGTGGCCTAGTGGTTGAGGTGTTGGCCTCTCATTCAAAGGTTCCGGGTAGGAATCGGGGTAGCGACCGAAAAGTTTTCTTCTCTAAAAGTGTCTCTTTACACTTCCTTTCCTGCTCTCTAACAATGTTCTGTCGTCTGTTATTGTCTCCTCGTTCTGCCTCCACCCCCTCACCTCCTTTGCCCCCTCCTCTGGGCGCCAAACTCTTTCTGCAGCCTTTCTACTGCTGCTCCTTAGCTCCTTCTTAGTGCTGTCTTTCAGCCACACCTCTGATCTTCTGGAAGGAAAGATCTACACTTAGCCTTCTCGGACAAGGGCGAAAATCATCAGAGGGCCCATGTGCAAGTTGCGCAAGTTAAAGATCCCTTGGTGGTCTAAAATCGATAAGATTAGACTTCGGCCGCCACCCGGGCAAAATTCAAAATTTGCTACCAACTGAAAAAGTTTAATGTGTCCCGCGCTCATACGACCTTAAGCAGTTGCGAGCGCCGTAAAACACTTACCCAATAAAAATAATGATAATTATGATTTTGTGTACGTATGTATGCTTGCCGTTTTAAACCAAATTCTCCTTCTAGGGTCAATAAAAAAAGTTTGGGTTTTTCATTAAAAACACTAACTTACTTTACTTGCTCTGTTCTTTTATACCTCGAGATGTCGAGGAGAGATGCTATTGTCCTACGGTCGCTTCTCTAACTGTGCCGATCTATCTTTTTCTTGACCTTCCTTTTTGCCTTGAAGCCATCGAATCGAAAGTAGTATGCCATGGAAACATACTGTTTTTTATCCCATTCTCATTAAGTCCAAATCACCGTATTTGTTGGGTATTTCGGTGTATTTCATGTTCGATTTGACGCCCACTTTATGGCTTATAACCCCGTTTCTTTGCCTATCTCGTTTTGTGATTTTCATTGAGGATTTTTCTAAGATATGTCATGTTGCATGCTGTATTCGACTTTACTGCGCTTTGTTGAAGGTTCACGTTGGTAGACAAAACTAACACTAGGGGGGAACGGACAATGGGAGTCATTAACTGACAATTCTCTCTTCCCGGGACGCACAAGTTCTCTGTGGAAAGTCGGATAAACATAATATTCAACTAGTCGGTTCTGTATTATCGTGCCAGGTGAAAAATCGGATAGGCCAGAGTACATTGATAGAATTAAGGACACTAGAAAGGGTGAGCCGTTGATCTGCCAGTACTT
>NW_004797436.1:804348-810041 GCF_000002075.1 Aplysia californica
TCAGAGATTGTGTGTCTGATGGTATGTGCTTCATAAAATGGGTAATGTATGTATTTGTGGGTGCATTTGTTTTCACGTGTGTGCGTCTATTTATGTGTTTTTCCAGTAAAATGCGTATAGAAATGTGTAATTTAATGGACATAATAAAAGGTGTTGAGCCAAAAAAAGGCCTGACTTTACTTGACTTTACTTTTCCGATCCAGGGGCCATCTGAGTTCTGGCACTTCGGCCTGTCGATATGGAAAATAATTTATAGGTTTTTACCAGCTGTGATTTGTCATTGTATAAAGCATTTCCGATGTCTGAAGAAAAAAAAGCAAGAAAAATGCCGGTTTGTTTTGTTTGATTGTATCATTTCGACGAGCGCCTGATTTTCCCCCTATCACCCACCATTCTACAACCTATTAAATCCTCTTTCCACTACATTATCACCATCCTGTCGGAATAGTGAGCAAGTCAGCGCTTTATTTCATTCTTTCCTTCCTTATTTATTTATTTCAGATCCTGCTAACAGATAACCTGGTGTGAATAATTACGAGACAGAAGCCTTGAGAGACGAGAGAGATGTGGAGCAAAGGGGTAATTATTTCACTATTGGGTACGTTTGTGAATCCGCACGTGCGTGTGTATGTGAGTGCGTGTGTGTTTTTGTTTATATATGTGTGTATATGTGTGAGTGCGCGCGTACGCGCGCATGTGTGTGTGTGTGTGAGTGTGTGTGTGTGTGTTTAGGCTTGTGTATGTGAACGTGTGTGTGTTCATGTGTAAGTGTGTGTGTGTGTGTGTGTGTGTGTGTGTGTGTGTGTGTGTGTGTGTGTGTGTGTGTGTATGTATATATATATATATATATATATATATATATATATATATATATATATATATATATATATATATATATGCGTATGTGTGACTGTATGCGTGTGTACCTGTTTGTGCTTTCGTGAATGTGCGTGACTAAGTACGTAGGAGTTTTGGCTTTGTTTCGTCTATGTCTTTCGCTGTAATTGACAGCGTCCATCTGTTGGGACTTGTGTGTCAACACCAGCACTGGCCACTTGGGATACAGCCCGGTGGAGAGAGATACTCGTAAAATACCCCGCTCTCCTCTAGGGAATCGAACCCACGACTTCTCCGACGAATATTCAGTATGTGCTTGTCACAAATTGTGTGTCTGATGCTATGGGCTTCATAGAAAGCCGGGTAATGTATGTATGTATTTGTGGGTGTATTTGTTTTCCCGTATGTGAGTCTATGACTGTGTGTGTGTTTCTATTTAAGATATAATATATAAACGTGTACAGAGACGGTGATGTAATGAAATTTGCAAGGTCGTGATTTTGTTTGTCAGTATCTGTTTGCATGTTTGTTTGTCCGTTTGTTTGTTAAAGGTTTCTGCTGTTTGTGTATCGTGCTATTTGAGAGGGTTGTTTGCTTATTTGTTTTTATTATAATTTGGGGCAATGCGTTGAGAAATGTTGGGGCGGATTCAAAAAGTCTTTTTAATCCATCGAATGTAACAACTGCAGCGTGTGCACTTGAAAGGGTTTCTGGAAATCAGACACGCTCTGATTCACAGAGATCGTTAAATATCAAGCAGCGGAAGAGATTAAATCAAACATTTTTATTTTGTATTTTTAATGCCCTAATCACTCGCTTCAACTCTCGTTCTAAAGTCCTCTCTCTGTGTGTCTCTCTTGGTGTCTGTCTGTTTCTCTCTGCTTCTCTCTCTCTGTCTCTCTCTCTCTCTCTCTCTCTCTCTCTCTCTCTCTCTCTCTCTCTCTCTCTCTCTGTCTCTGTGTGTGTGTTTCTCTCTGTCTCAGTCTCTGTCTCTGTCTGTCTGCCTGTCTGTCTGTCTGTCTGTCTGTCAGTCTCTTTCTCTCTCTCTCTCTCTCTCTCTCTCTCTCTCTTTCTCTCTCTCTCACACACACACACACACACACACTCACTCACACACACACACACACACACACACACACACACACTCACACACACACACACACACACACACACACTTTCTCCCTGCGTGTGTGGTTTATTTGCTCTTTTTGGTCTTGTTAAACCATGGCATCATGCATCATGAAATCCATCAAAAGAAGAATTTTGAAAAAGAAAATTAAACAACAGCAAAAATACATAATGAGAACAAGGAAGACTCCCTAAAAAAATCACTCAAAAAACTCAAGAATCCTATCTGCTTTGAGGAAACAAACCTGGGTCGATTACGTTAACTCTGAACATCAAACAGCGAAGTGGGTGGTTGGCGGGTGCTCTGGTGTGGTTTGCTTCTTCTTTCCTATCAAACATCTATCGTCGTTATCTCCCCTACCCTTCTTCTTTTTTATGTTTGTTACTCCCTTGTAACACTTCTAATCTTCTGGCGCTCATATGACCTTATGCAGTTGAGAGCGCCGTAAAACCTCTACTAAAACTAAAACTAACTGAAATAGCGGCACGCCAGGCCTGAATACGTAAACTGCACCGGCACTACAGGGGTAGGGAAGGGGTGGGGGTGGAAGGGGTGGATGGGAGAGGAGGGACAGGAGGGGGGGTATGAAAGTCAGAGTAGATGCCAACAACAAACTTAAAATGCACCTTTCATGGCGGCCTTTACTGCACGCCCATTTTTTTAAAAAGCATAAAAGACAATCATTACCAGGCACTTATGCCTTCTGTCTCTCATTCTCTCTTCATACAATTACACGTACATTGTCTTCAGACCATAACCAGCAGATTCCGTAAAGCGTTTACTGTTAGTGTAATAGGGAGAGAGACGCATATTGCATCCATTGCTACCCTTGTGGCGTCGGTGGCCTAGTGATTGGGCAACCAGACCCGTAATCGTGAGGTTGCGGAGTCGGGGGTTCGAGCCGCCGGCCCGACATTGTGTCCGTGGGAAAGGCACTTTACTCGAATTTTCCTCACTTCACCCAAGTGGAAATGGGTACCCAGCAACAGACAGCGAAAGACCTTGTCAGTATGTTAGTGTTTTAGCGCCTATAAATGGCTGCTTGCACTGTATGCTTCCCAGGAAGTTGAGTTTGTTTCAGAATGTTCTCAGGTCTGCTGGGGTAATAGTATAGATTGTGAAGCGCATAGAGCTTGCTGTTGAGCGGGAATTTGTGCTATACAAATGCTATCTATTATTATTATGTTACCTCCAGTCACCCCCCCCCCCCCCCTCCCCCGATCCCGTCTTCCTCTCTTTCTGCCACTCTCTACTCTCTCTGTCTCTCTCTCTTTTTATCTCTTCCTGTCTCTCTCTCTTTTTATCTCTCTCTATCCATCTATTTATCTATCTATCTATCTATCTATCTATCTATCTATCTATCTATCTATCTATCTATCTATCTATCTATCTATCTATCAATCTATCAATCTATCTATCTATCTATCTATCTATCTATCTATCTATCTTTTTATCTATCTATATTTTGCTCTCTCTCAACTACCCTCTCCCTTAATCTGTTACACACACATATACACGTACTCCCCCCCCCCCCCTCTCAATATCATTCATTCGCACGAAAATAAGATTGTATGTACAGAGAGCTTTTTAATTCTAAAAAAAGAGAAATGAACCACTCATTAAATATTACTGGGATGGGACAAATGTTTAGAAGAATAGGAAAGATAAAAAGCAAATCAATCGGTTCATGACTTTCCTTACAACATATTTTGAATAGGTGCATTTTGCGCTAATGGGTGCTTTTTTCTTTAAACCATTTTTTATTTTCAAAATAAGTTTCTCGTGAATTTTATGCGACACAAATTCCTTTTGAATGGATTACGTCTGTTCTAAATTATAACATTCTAAAACATTTTTTGTGCGAGTTAATCAGTAAAAAGTTGTAAAGATTTTGGGGTTGTTGTTTTTTGGGGTTGTTGTTTTTTTATCACCCTGCAAATTCATATATTATTATTGTTATTATATATCTGCTCCGGAGTACCTCTCCTCCTCCCTCTCTTTCTCCTTTCTCTCTTTCTGTCTCTCTCTCTCTCTCTCTCTCTCTCTCTCTCTCTCTCTCTCTCTCTCTCTCAAGTATTTTTTAAACTTTTACTATTTCACTAAAATAACCCACATTCCTTTAGTCTAGACAACCTTCAAAATGGCTATGGCTGTCATTACAAGATAAAGTAGCTGACTCCGATAAGCGATCTCATTTTCTCGTAAAAGCACACAAGTTCTGAGCAGAACATTTCAAAACTCATTTTAAAAAAGCATAGATTAAACTGGTTAACATAGAAAAACCTCTTCTATCCAGTGGCATCTAATCGGTTGGTTGCGTGCTGCCAAAATCGTATATTGATTACTTTTTTTATTACACACTTACATTAAATTTCTCCCAAAACACACAGCCTATATTCAAGAGCACCAACGTTTACGAGGAAATGTTTCAACGTTTTACCGTTGACGCAAAAGATGCTTGCTCGATCTTCACATGAGTAGGATATTGTGTCAAATATTTTCGTCTTTCTGCTGGGATGTTTCTCATTCCCTAAAATAAAAAGGCGCCCGCTTCCAAAATGATACAACAACTCTCAGCTGTTCAAAATGAATAGTATGTGTATTTGTGTGTTTGTTTATATGTGTATGTGTGTGTGGCCGGGGGGAGGGGAGGGAAGTTAACGTATAGTTTGTTCATTTGTGGTATCTGTTTCACATGTTCAAGAAATATTTGACAAAATTCAAATTCTAAATGTTGGCTAAATGCAAGAAGTTTCATAAAGAAAGTACAGTAATTGTTCAAAGAGTGAAACAGCTTAAATTACTTTTCCTGGGGAAAAATGCTTTCTGGGATTAAATTTAGGTTAGTGTAAGTGAAAAATTAATAATAAAAGAATTTATTTGTCGATTTTCTTTTCTTTTAAGAGCAACCACATCATAACGGCACCAAAGTCAATTATTGTACAACAGCCTAGGTTGTTATTGTCAAAGAACATATAAGTCAGCGCTGGACTAGATCACTCACTATAAGTAAATCGCGTTCATTTCCGAGAAAGGTTGTTTTAACTTTGATTAGCTGCTTGAACGGTATGCTTCCTGGGAAGCTGAACAATTTATGTTCTGCGTTATCGAAGGTCTGCTGGGGTAATAATAATTGTATGGTGCATATAGTTTGCTGTGAAGCTGGTACATGCGATATATTATTATTACACGTATTATTATTGTTATTATTATCATTATTGTTATTATCATTATTATTATTATTTTTATTATTATTATTATCATCACTATTAGTTTATATAATAGTTTTACAGCATTTGCCACACAAATAAATCATATAAATGCTGAGTTGTCATAAGATATTAACACGTACAGAAAATGAAGAGAAGAAGTAAGGACACTATCATTTTTTTTTATTGGAAAGAAGGAGCAAACCACAAAGGAGCACCTGTTAACCACCCACTGCCCGAAAGCTCCGATGTAAATTTCCTGTGTTTAGGTTTTTTCCTAATAAACAGTTGTGTGATTCGGTACTTTACTGTTTCGCTTCGTGCTCCTGTCGTCTCCGCTGTTTTCTTTCCATTCCTTTCTCAGAGTCATAGAGCCAGTTGTCCGATCGAAAATGACCTATTAGTGCCTGGTAAGGAGTTAAATCAATACAAAAGCAATTTACGAGGACACTCTTCGCCACCTCCCGCACACTCACTCATTTTCTCTCTCTCTCTCTCTCTCTCTCTCTCTCTCTCTC
>NW_004797436.1:814108-817320 GCF_000002075.1 Aplysia californica
GCCTTTGCTTTTCTTTTTTTAAGCGGGGTGGAAGGGGGAAAATTATATGCATGTGTGTGGGAGGAGGGTAGGGGGCCGTGAGTTGGCTCTCTCATGATGGATGCTGTTGTTGTAGTGTTGTTTTTGTTGTTTTGGGTTGGTTTTGTTGTTTTGTTTTTTTTTTTTTTTTTTGTTTGTTTTTGTTTGGGGGTTTTTGTTTTTTGGGAGGGGGTTATTTATTCCGTTTTAAGGGTAATTAATTATGGACCATAGCATATTAGTATACGCCTACTGAAAAACAAAGAATTTGAGTATTTGCGTGCCTGGTGGGAGGGAGATGAGGAGGGGGAGGGGGTACCTTTTGTTAATCATTTTATGGCTTAGGCTGCTTTATTACTTGTTTATTTTTTTACACTCCCTCCTTAGACTGCCACGTTTTTTTTTATTCCTTTTGTTTTGTTTGGTTTTGTTTTCCACTACACTTGTACTTTTGGCGGCGCCCTGTCAAGGCCATCGGTCTCTGCACTTTACAAAAATTCCGTTACAAAGCGTGAGCACAGACGGTCGTGCCATTTCCCCCGGTGTGTTATCTCAGAATCACAAAGATCTATCAGGCATATCTTGCTGTTTTGAGTTACTAAGACAAAGAGGTCAGAAATCAAGTGTTCTACCTTTTCCATCGAAATCGTAAGAATATTCAGAGTTGTTGTCAAGATAAAGAATTGCTTTCGAAAAAGCTTGACATTTTGTGAAACTCAAAATCTTTGACGTCCAATTTCTCAATACTAGGTGCTGAGCAGATAGAACTTTGTAGCTCAGAGGTAGCGACTTGAAGGGCTAACCGCAGGCGGTCTCGGCATAGTCGAGTGCGCGAGACACCTTTTCCACTCGCCCTTCTTTCTGTTCAAATTGGGTCAAATATTGCGTGTATGGCGTATGGGTTCCATAGCAAATCAGATCTACGTCAGCATGCACGATCTAAGGTTTTATATAAGTCGATGGTATGTGCTGACCTCAAACACTTTGTGGACTGTACTTTTCTGGGGGGGGGGGGGGTGTATTTTAAAAGAGAGTATGTCCAGTTTTGGACGCAATAGGATTATCGATTCTACCAGATGGTTTTATACACGGCGTACTTTAATACTTCTGCCTTAGTCTGGTATCGCAGGGAAAGTTCCAAAGCATCTGGCTGTTGAGAGGCAGAGATGTGTGTGTGTGTGGGGGGGGTTGCTCTTCTGAACATTTTACTGGATGTTATACTGCCTTGTAAAATAAGACTGTGGTACTGGTGGGTGTGACCGGGTGGAACAATAATCGTATGTCCAGCGCAGGTCGAGTGGCTTGGAGGAGCGTCACGTCGTTGGCTCTGTATGTGGATCGAGCTACGTCATGGTCTCTCTCTGTTTCTCCAGCAAAAGTGTTCTGTGCTGTAGCCCCCTGTAGAGATGGTTGGTCTGGGAGCATTCTTGAGAGGTAGCCAAACCATTAGATCTATACTCTGGTGGGGGTTTTTAAAGGCCGGAGGACTGGCGTTGTTCTTTCAGTAAGTCTATCTCTGACCATCAAATTCCTGATCTGGCCTCTCCTTGTGCCATGCGCTGACAAAACATCTTTTTCATTTTAAAGCAGTTTCGAGAAATCAACAATTTTCGGCTTTCTTATAAATCTAAACTGTTTCGCACGGTTCCCCTACGGTTGATCCCGCACTCTGAAAAGAATGCCATTCCCTTTGCCCGACAGATATTATAAGAAAACCGAAAATCATTGATTTCTCGAAACTGCTTAGTAGAATAAGAAAAAGGGCGTTTTGTCAGTGTACGGCAGCTGTTGTTCATAGCTTTTTTTTCATACATTTCATCTCTCAGAGGGCCAGTCTCCTCTTTTGTGTTTTTGTCAAGGATCATATGATTAATGTACACAGGTATACAACGAATGGTTTGGACTTCTGTCAAGACCACTAAGCTAACAAACAGTATCGCGTTGAGAGCATACAACCAGAAACCAGACGAAAACACAGGAAGGGGCGGGCCCATGAAAAGAGAGATAGATAGGCTTAGAGAAATATTCCAAGCACAGAACCGTGCAACAGGCGATACAACAAACAAGAGAAATATGTTTGCTTCACGCCTCGAAACCACAAGGCTGCAGTGGTCGGAAAAGGTATTTAAAAAAAAAACCCAAAAAAAAAAGAAAGTTAGTTTTCCATTAATGACCACTCGCATGTTGGCAAATCTCAGGAAAATTTCAAGGTGATAACTGAACTGACTAAGTTTACTTTAGGGGATAGCGTTTCGATTACTCTGTCCAGTTTATTGTCTTCTCTAAAATTACTGGCTTGGTATTTTAATCCACTGGCTTGCTTTAGTTAGATTCTATTCATATTGATCTGGTGGGGTGGCGTCGGTAGCTTATTGGTTAGACTACTGGACCCGTAATCGTGAGATCGTGGGTTCTGGGGTTCGAGTCTCAGTTTGGTCCGACGTCGTGTCCTTGAGAAAGGCACTTTACAAGGTTTTCCTAGTTAGGTCGGTACTTTCGGAGATAGACGTCAAATCAGAGGTCCTGCCTCTAAAATAAGCTGTGGGTTTTTGGCGGCCGGGTGCTCTAGTGTGGTTTGCTCCTTCTTTCCTATTATATATCGTCCTTATCTCTCCTCCATCTTTTTTGTGTATGTTACTCTCTTGTAACTCCTTTATTCTTCGGCACTTATATGACCTTTTTGAGTTGCAGGTGCCGTAAAACTTACTAAAACTAAAAACCTATACCTCTGCATGTTATTTTTTTTTCTTACTGATATCTAAAGCTTCGGGTTTCCTGACTGATACTCATACTCAGAACCTTAGTCTTGCTGACTCGGAATTTGGTGGGGAACATGTCTAGGCCTAATATTAGCACTGCTGATGACGTCGATGTTTTATGTGCGCACAAGTGGCATCGGTGCGCAGCGTGTTCAAGTGAGGAGTCTGCGGGTACAGACGGACGAAAACTGTTTTTGTAATCGACGAGTTTCCGGTAATCATCGACAGACACCTTTCAGGCTACTCACAACTAGTTGCTACATCATTTTTCTTTTGTCGTGGGGAGTGCTTATTTACAGTCTTTCTTTGTATCTGTCTGTCTATCTGTCTTGTAACTCCCCCCTTCCCTCTCTCTTTATCTCTCTCTCTCTCTTTTTTCTCTCTCTCTGTCTCTCTCTCTGTCTCTGTCTCTCTCTCTCTCACTCTCTCTCTCTC
>NW_004797436.1:818985-820985 GCF_000002075.1 Aplysia californica
GGGGCAGAAAGTGGAGTTGAAAGCAGACGACCGAACTTGATTAAAGGAAGTGAAAGCATAATACGTCCGAGAAGAAAATGTTTTGTCGCTGTTAGTTTTTGAACCCGAAAGCTATTGAATTGACCACAAAACTCCACAAGGGTCAACTCTAACCTTACGCTCAGATTTCTCTATCCGACCAAGTCCGAAGAAAACGTTCCAAACTGGAAAATTGCCGAGCGAGGAATTCTGCTGTTGCTACAGAGACGACACGACAAAGTAAACATCCGACGTAACCATCTTTGAATCTGGGCGTGAAAGGGTTAATTTTCTCATCCAGAAAGTAACTCCCCTTTACAGGTGTGCGATTGACCTTCCAATTAACTCTCCCAGGTGGGTAGAGGAGGTCGTCTGTCTTAACAAAGGGTCTCAAACTGGCGGCCCGAGGGCCAATTGAGGCCTACAGGACGATGTTTTGTGTCCCCTACTTATTGACATAAAAGTTTTATGTTAGAACGATCCTCTCTAGGGCAAAAAAAAGAGTAAGCTATATAATATAACAGCTGAACTATGTTTAAAAAAGCGCTATCGGGTCTCTCGCAACAAGGAGTTGATAAGAGAAGCATAGTATGTTCTGAAGAACCGTTCATGTTCTAAAGTGCCATTTATGAAGATTGATGAGATTTTCTAAATCTAAAACTTGAAACCTTCTTTTGTTTGCGGAAAACTTGAGATAGCTCACGTTCACCCAAAGTTTATCTCCAGTGGCTCCCGGATAATTTGAGTTTTGATCACTTGGCAGCGACGATGTTCCAAAATTCATAAGGGAAGCAGTCACTGGGTGTGGCTGAAAGACAGCAGTAAGGAGCCAAGGAATAGCAGTAGAAAGGCTGCAGAAGATGAGGATGCGAAGGGCGGAAGGGGTGGGGCGGAAAGTGGAGACGAAAGCAGACGACAAAACATGGTTAGACATCAGGAAATAATGTGAAAGGAGAAAATTTTAAAGAAGAAAAGTTTCCGTCATTGTCAGGTTTCGATCCCTGGACCTATTGAATGAGAGGCGAACACCTTAGCCTCTAGACCACAAAAGCCCCCACTCCCTTGTGAATGTATAAGTGGGACTCAATAGTGCCAGTAGTACCCATGAGCAAGTGGGGGGGGGGTTGGGGGGGGTTGGATGTTGTTGTCGTGGTGAGAATATCAAAGTTGTTTTTGCAGTTGGGATTTATTATGTTAGCAATGGTTGCAAGGATAGAGATGAGTACTGGTATAGTTCAGTAGCAAATAATACTCACTTGTTACTGATCTCATAAGTGCAGAGTGCATAAACTTATTAAAAAAGAAAATGAATGAAAGAAAAACAAAGGAAACTAAGCAAACAAAACACAATCAGTAAATGTAACAACAACAACAACAATAACAAGAGTAACAACAACAACAACAACAACAACAGCAGTAGCACCGATATCGACAACAACAAGAGCGGTACCAACAAAGGCCGGTTTTCTCTTCTTAACCATAGAGTGATAAAGTCTCTTAAAGTGCCGGGGCAATAACGTTATTATACCATTTTGGCCTCCCCAAGGGGGGACAATCTGGCGGGGCATAACTCTTCCTCGAAAAGGGGCAAATCTTTGGTCCAGAGTTATTTTCCTTCTCATAATGGAATTGTTACGAGTTAGGAGAGGTCCCCATAATGCGGGGTCTGTCTCCAATGATGAATGACTTGGTCAAGACGAAGTGACGAATAAATAACACAATTATGGTGTTGGTATAGTAAGCTGTCTCTGTGTACTCAGCCAGTCCAAGAATGTCACACAGTTAATTCTTTTGCTTCTTCTACCGTGCCTTTCTTCAGGCTCTTTAATTGGAAAAGTGCAAAATATTGAAAACGACAATAATAATATTACAAATAATGAAAACATCAATAAGAAAAAATATATGATTAGCATTAATGATTATAATAGTAATAGCATGGTTTCAAGAAGAAGAAAAAGAAGAAAAAGAAGAAGAAGAAGAAG
>NW_004797436.1:823053-824133 GCF_000002075.1 Aplysia californica
TTAATTAAAAAGGAAGGACGAAAGGAAGAAAGAAAGAAAAAAAGAAAGAAGAATAAAAATTAAAAATTAGATTAGATTTTTTTTTAATAACTGAAGTATCAGCTTTTGGATCTGCCAGTACAACTGTAATCAGCTTTGTTAGCTTCACATACAAGTTGCAAGTGCCAGTATTTTATCTCATCCCTTCTTCCCCGATTTACTTTTTATGAGCTATAGGTCTCATCATTGCTGAAAACAGCTCGAATCATTATCTTTTACTATTATTATGTAACAATAACAAGATTCTAATACCACTAACGCCTGCCTTCTGGTTTCGTCAAAATGAGCAACAGGATACCGTTTTATACACCGTAATGAGCACAAGTTTGTTTTTTCGAGTGTCAAGATCAAGAACATTTTCTTTTTATCTTCTTCAACACTTTTATTTTAAAGGAACAGCAAGTGTCTGCTGACACCCAGCGGTCATTGACCTTTTTTTAGAGAAAGACAAGGATACGTTGTTATTGCGCTTTTTTGGGTAGCTTTTTGAGGATAAAACTAAACATTAATCACAAATTCCAGACAGTCCGACCACATTGTCTTACCCTGCGGGCCTTTTTGCATGTCATTATATTTTTATTATTTGAGGTCTTTTTGTAAAAGAAATGGCTTTCGTAGATATTCCAAACTCAGGTGAAAAGAAAGAGAGTATTAATATAAAGAAACAAACTGTTACGGAGATTTCACGACAAGAGAGATGTCTCAATGTCGAAATAGGGACTCTTAAAACTTTTTTTTCAGGCTATAAAATACATCCTAAGTTTACCACTGCTTCTTCAAAACCGATTCAAAAACTTAATACGAAACAAAAAAAGAAGCAAAAATGTCTTGCGGGTAGATAAGAAAAAGAGTTATGGGTTTTCCCCATAAAATTCCTTTCACGCCACCCAGGGGGATCTCCAAAAGTGTTTCTTTCTTAGAATACAATATGTTCTACCAACTACCGGCCGTCTTAAGAGACCCAAGATAAAAATAAAGGAAAAGGGAGGGATATAGATCCTACCAGAAGCACCCTCCAAAGGTAAACAAATTATTGTATAA
>NW_004797436.1:824233-830042 GCF_000002075.1 Aplysia californica
AACTTCCAGCAGATAGACGGAGTCGGCGGATTACTCAATAATTGACGGAATCAATAAAGCTCTGGATAGAAAGGGAGATGACCTGAGGTAATAACTGGCGAAAAGAGGTTGGTTGGTTGGCTCCGGCCGGCCGCTGGTGACGGACGGGGTGGGGGGGGAGGGGGGAATCCTGACGTGTTGATGTAAGTCTGAGTGACGCTCGCCTTCTTTGGGAACAATCAACTTTTTTAAAGTTTTAGTAGAGGTTTTACGGCTCTCGCAATTACATAACGTCATATGAGCGCCAGAAAATTAGACGTGTTACATGAGAGTAACGGGGTGCCCACTACAGCTGGGATCGGCCGATCGGACCGATCGCCCGACTCGATCGCCTCAAAAACAAACGTGCTTGTTTTCAGTTTCAGGCGATCGAGTCGGGCGATCGCCCCGATCCAGTCGTTTGTGGGCACCCTGTATTACAAACATAAAAAAAGAAGAAGGGGAGATAAGGACGATGGATGTTTGACAGGAAAGAAGAAGCAAACCACACCAGAGCACCCGCCAACCTCCCAAGGAACGATCAACTAACTCCTCGCGCGCGATGCCACAATCGGTGCGGGGCTCACTGGGGAACAGCAGGAGAGGGGGGTTGAAATGGTATAGGTTTTAATAATAATAATAAATAGTATTAAAATTTGTAAAGCGCATGTCCCCACTCGAAAGCAAGCTCTATGCGCTTTACTCTATTGTTATGCCCCTGTCAACACTTTTAGGTTATGTAGGAGGCGGGACCTACGAGTTTAACGTCCGTCTCTCAAATGTCCACAGCAGGGGAAAATACTCGTATAAATGAATCAACTTTTTTTTTAAAAAAAACGTTTTTTCAGATGTAAATTGAAATTAAATGATATTAATGTGACTGTTATCAAAAAATAACATTATAACCCATAACGCTGTGAAATGCTAGTGGGTGGTTGGCAGGTGCTCTGCTGTGGTGTTCCTTGTCTAGCTAGGTCCTCGAACAGGGGCTGTCTGCTACGTGGTACAGCATGATGACAACTGTTCCAAAAGAGCCCTTTGAGAATAATAACTTTTTTTTCGTTCTCAGGAAGAAATGAATAAATAGAGTAAGCGATCACATAACAACTCCTCGCTCACAAAACTCGGTATAATTAGCTAATCTCATCTATACTCAGCATGCAAATGTTTTTGGTTGCTGCTTTGGAGGTGGGGATGGGTGCCTGTGGGAAAAAAATCATTTTCCTTTAATTTGCACACTTGAATTTGTTGTTTTATAATATAGTATATATGATAGATAGATATATGAAATTCAGTCTATTTATATCTAACCCTGCCGAGTCTTCGATAGGGGCCGAGAACAATCTTGATCTAAAAAGAAAAATTTTGCGTTTAAATAAAAAAAGTCTTATTTTAATAATTATTTTTATTATAGGAAAAGCCTCAGTATTCACGATTGCAATAAGGTGAGCATCTGACTGTATAATATATATACATATATTATATAAATAGATAGATATTAATGGATAGATAGATAGATAGATAGATTGATAGATAGATAGATAGATATGTATACATATATAATATATATTATATATGTGTATATATATATATATATTTATATATATATTATATCTATTACATACATATTACACACACATGATATATATCAATACCTAAATAAGCCCATTTAACTTATTCAAAAGACAAGACATAAACGCATTAGACACCCGTAAAACATTTTCGAAATACAAGCCTGTAAAATGGGTGGCCGCCTTTTTCATTATTCTTTGTAAGCGCAATGTATAGATTGTATCTCTAGACCAAAGTTTCCATTTTATACGAGTGGATACTTCAAAAGTGCCCTGGGTAGAAGATATCGATACTACCAACAAAGCCATTAGAACACTACTTCCTGTCTACCTCAAGCCAGTTAGTAGGATTTATAAAGGCGGATTATGATATTATTATCTTTGAACGTACTCTCTGACGCATTTCCGGTTCATTTTGGAACGCATCATTTGAGGCAAATGTGGAGAAAAGGTGAATTTGCTGTGTCATAGCTAGATGAATTACGTAAAGCACGCTATGTGTATGCCTTGCGCTATGTGCATAACTTTCACTACTGCAATACTGGTGTTTAACACTTTGTTTGGGAGTACAAGACTGGCAGATTGTTGTGCAAGGTTTTTGTAGAGAGCAAAGAGCGAAAGCCATGACATTGAGCGTTGTAGGAGTACAAGTTAGTGGCCGGATATCGGATTGCACCATTTAGGAAATTCCCAAAGCAATGACTTCGGGGATATCTCAATAACATTATTATAATTACAAGATACAGATCCGTTCTACGAACGGTGATATAATAGTGGTTGGAAATCCGAAGATAAAATGTTTGTACCGGATTCATAGTCGTATGACCTCTGTGTAGACAACAGTGCTGATTTTTTTAATATGTGCCATCTGGAACTCCGACCTAGGCAGCACGTCTTTTTGTATGTATTCTAATAGAGTCCCTGGAACCAACACGACTCATTGCGACATACAATCGTCCATGTGAACAAAAAAATCACCCTATTAAGAAACCCCTAAGTTTTTCAAAACTGCTCTTGATAGGGGGGCGGATATGTTTGAGAAACGTGTAGGTGGAATTTTGGAAGCTTGATAAGGGGACGGGGGGGGGGGGGTGGATGAGTGCATGTTCTTTAAGAGACAACACTCTCTCTGTTTTTAAACATAATGTGATAACCATGAAATCATGATCTATTCTCCACCACCCTCCCCTTTCAAGATAGCACACGGCGGGAGACTCTTGGTCTAATATTTTACATTACGATAGTTTGGGTGAAGTGCACGCAGCAATGGCTGTCTGAGGATGTATTACGTATTAAAACGTGTATGTTTTCAATGATGAATAATTACAGCAACTAATATCCAATTGGTTACGTAGACATTTTAAGGTGACTTATTTTTGTTTTGCCTAAAAGAAAATACAAAACAAAACAAACCAAATAGAAGCCACAGGTATATCTGCCCCCCCCCCCCCTCCTCCAATCCTTTCCGACAGACACCTGTTTTTGTCCCTAAATAAGAAAAGATGAAAAAACAACAACAGCGCCTTCATCTCATTTCCAACCAGCTTTCGCTCAGAAAGCTTACTCGACTTTCAAGATCCCATCTAAAAAGAAAAATCGAGATTAATTAAATTGGACATATCGTTTCTTACGACATCTTACCGTATTTTATCATGTCGTCAGTCCTTGTCTTATTGTGTCTCATCCTGTCTTATCTTTACTTTTTTTAATTTAAAAAAAAAAATTTGTGTAGAGGTTTTATGGCAATCGCAACTGCATAAGGTCAAATGAGCGCCAGAAGAATTGAGGTGTTACAAAAGAGTAACAAACATAAAAAAGAAGAAGTCAAGATAAGGGCAATAGATGTTTGATAGGAAAGAAGAAGCAAATCCCACCAGAGCACCCGCCAACCACCCATTTTTTAATCGTATCTTATCATAATCAGTCTAATACTATCGTGGTTTATCTCGTACAAATCTCATTAGAGATGACAATTCCTTAATCTATAATCGCGTTGTGTTGTCCGCCATCTTTGCTTGAGATCAGTAGCATTAATCTATGTCAGCATATTTAATATTTCTTTTCGTTTTAATCGCTAATGTAATGTTTTGGTTTTTGGTTTTCCCCTTCGCCTAAACGTCATGACATGCTCACTCCCAAAGTCACCAGCATCTGGGATGTAACGGTTAGGCTCGATTAACACACGAGGACGTTTCTTTGCATATAATAAACAATCTTCTCGGTCTGTCTGCCATGATGTTGTATTCCAAGAAGCCTGACGGGCTAGGTGGAAGCCACCTGCCACCTATCAATCCAAATTGAGTTGTTTGGGAAGTAAAACATGTCGTACAATGTTATAAAAACTCTCAGCGTTCCTGTCAGATAAGACTCTACTTAAGATGAACAAACACGAGCAGATATTGTTGCAAAAGATAATAGTGCCTACAAAACAAAACTAAAAAGAAAAAAAAAACACAGAAAAACACAAAAAAGCCTGATTTCAAAATACCTTAGATGATTACTATAGTCACTCCCATTGTCAACTGGGTGACACATGTGTCGATCTGTACCTAGCTGACTTCAGAAGTTTGTAACATCTTGTGTGGAGGAGTCATTCAGATAACACAAACACAAACACGAGAACGTCAGAAGGAATTGGGGTTGGTTATATGAATGGCAGAGGGGGGGGGGGGGGTATGTGTGTGGTGGGAGGGGGAGAAGGGGGATTGACAGGTGCGAAGGATGATGGTGGGTGGATGTAGGTGGAGGCGTGTTTGGGCTAGGGCTTGAAAGAAGTGTAGAACACTGGTAGGACCAAGCCAAACAAAGAAGCATTGGGATGGGTTGGGCGTTGAGGGACGTTTAAATAAACTTGGGGGAAAAAAGAGTAGTTTAGTTTAAATCTAATTAGATTTGATTTTGGTTTATTGTTTTGATGTTTTTTGGTTCTGATTTTAATGTTATATTTTATTCTTCATTTTTTTAAAATTATTTATTTATTTATTTATTCATTCATTCATTTATTTATTTATTTTAATTGTTTATTCATATATTTGTTCGTTTATGATTGTCAATGCATTCTTTTTTGTGGGTGTGGAGGGGGGGGGTATTGTTACTGATTCAGATGCCTGATCTTTTGTCCTCTGGGAAACAGTAGGCTTCTATATCCACACATGAATGTAGTCAGTGTCTATCCCTCAAGGACCATTTCCTGTCTTTGGGTTTAGATCTCCCAAGTATGTGTGAGTAAATCCCACTTTTTTACGAGACAACTGTTTGCTGTGTTGAGCCCGGAACTGATGTCATACGAATATCAATATCCAATATAGGTCATGCCTGTGTTGTGCATTCGTCACAAATGTTGTAATCACCAAGTTGCTCTTAATGGACAGAGAATCAACAGCAGCAACCCAGGATTTCAGAGCCAGGAGTCGTATCCTGTTTGTGCTCAAGGCGGTCGTAAAAGAGGCACCACAAGGACACCTGCAGCTGTCGTGACGCAGAACGTCAGAACACACTTCGCTGCTGTGGTGTGCTACGATATGTCTGCGGCTGCCACGCTAAACTTTACAGTTATTAAACGTGCTGGTTAAAATCCCCAAATGAGCAAGGGTTTTTTAACTTACTTTTGTATGTTTTAAAAACTGTTTAGGGAATTTTAAATGTTCTTACGGAGCTTGGCTACGTCTTATTGGAGTTAAAGTTTATTCTGAAGAACATCTTCTTTTAAATAACAGTACTTTGTCGAAAACGGCGTTTAGAAAGGGGGATTAAGAACAAATACAATACATTGCTTTAGCCATGCACTTTGGGGTTATCCATCTGTCCAGAATTACAGTTCTCCAACACTGTGTACATAAAGGGGCCGACATTGGACTGAAGAGTTTCCAAGAGGCGAACAACGAGGGTCGAGGGTATCGATTCTTCAGCTAGCCCGTTAGGTCAGTCAAAATTCTCAATTTCCCTCTTTCTTCGACCCTGAGAGGATTCTAGGTCATCTTTGACCAGGACCAGGGGTGTGTTTAGCGCGAGGTAATGAAGCCAGAGGGGCAGCAATTTAACAGGGATGCTATCGCTCTCATCACCACAGGCGTTGAAGACGGTAATTTTCTTGGAGATCGCCTTTAGACGCCTCTTTCTGTGACGCAAGTAAACACTGTTTGTTATCTTTATCGGCGTCATCATCATCATCATCATCATCATCATCATCATCATCATCATTATCATCAGCAGCAGCAGCA
>NW_004797436.1:830495-832699 GCF_000002075.1 Aplysia californica
TCTCTCTCTCTCTCTCTCTCTCTCTCTCCCTCTCTCTTGCTTTCCCTCTCTCGCTCGCTCTCTCGTTCTCTCATCATCTATCTCCCTCTCGTTCTCTCATCATCTATCTCCCTCTCGCTCTCACGCTCTCTCGCTCTCTCGTTCTCTCTCTCTTTCTCCCCCTCTCTCTCTTTCTCTCTCTCTCTTTCTCTCTTTCTCTCTATTTCTCTCTATTTCTCTCTCTGTCTCTCTTTTTCTCTCTTTCTCGCTCTCTCTCGCACTCTCCCTCGTGCTCACTCTCTCTCTCTTTGTTTCTTCTGCTATCTCTCTCTCTCTCTCTCTCTCTCTCTCTCTCTCTCTCTCTCTCTTTCTTTCTCTCTCGAATACACGCACACGGACACGCATGATGATGATAATGATGATGGTGATGATGATGATGATGATGAGGATGATGATGAGGATGATGATGAGGGTGATGATGATGATGATTTTGTTGTTGTTGTCTCCTTAATGGGCTTGGCGGACTTCACGAAAAAATCTTCGAGCGAGATCGAGGCTCTTTTTCGGCTCCATTGTCAATATGCTTAGCGGAACCTTCACTTGTCCAGATAACCCCATTCGAATTGCCATTGTTCCTGGATATTCAAACATATGTTGACATCCTCCTTTTCATAGCCGCATCTTCGGCAATGTGGGCTGAGCTCTGATGATGATGATGATGATGATCGTGATGGGTTTTTTTGTCTGTTTTTGTTTTGATTTCGTTTGTTTGTTGGTTTTTTGTTTGTTTGTTGTAGTGACGTAGTTAAAATAACATTTTGGAGCTTCAATTTTTTTTATTCACTGCAGCAACATTAAAAGGTAGAAAATTGTGCATTTTTCCAAACCATATGACGAATTTTCCACGGGTTTTTAATAAAGTTTAGGCTCTGTTTATCAAAATCTGTAATAAAATGTGATCATTATCACCCACACAGAGATAGTTCGTTTACCCCAACATCGGAGAAATCGAGTCCACCGACAAGCTTTTCGCGCTCATGCTCTTGCTAGGACATTCGAAGTCAGTTTTCTATTGACGTATGAAATGAAATATCTGTACAGGAAACAATATTATGTTTATTTTCAACCTCAGTTGGGCCTGCAGCGATAAAAGAAACCCGTGCCAGGGACAAGTGCCCTTTTCCATCAACCTATAACGTTGAAAACATATTACTCCATTAGACAGATCAGGGTTGTCGTATATTTAGAATCTCGAGTCCCAAATTAAATGGAGTCGACAATTATTCACAAAACACTGCAATATTTTCAGTTGTTGGACGAGCTATTTATATATCATCATTATTATTTTTGTTTTTATTTACGGCAAAAACAAGAACTTTGGGGAGGCTATGGAATAAAAAATACTGTGTTGTATACAAGCCGAATCGACCCATACGACTGTAACTTTGATACGCATTAGCTACATGTTAGCTTTGAGGTCTTTGACCTGTGTCCTCTTTATCTACATGCTATTTGTGAGGGAGATAGTAAAACCCCATTGGTTGGTACGTGTGTTTATAACCTTCGACGCTCCCTGAACAATCCCAGCGGATGTTAGATCTCAGAACCACCCCCTGGACGCCCACCTCTGTCTCTTATCATGCCTCGAGAGATGTGCCTTGGATACTAAAATCAGAAGACAGGTCCTCCCTTCGGCACCGCCTAGCCCGGATTATTCCCCTTTGCCCTTGTCAGTCTGCCGCTAAGGACATCATGGTCCCCGCTTTAACCAAATCACTGACGTCTTTAGCTTTGCGCATGCGCAGACTCACGACAATTACAGTAAGCGCCAGGACTCGGCAGTCGTTAGGGTTTCTGGTCTCCGAAAGGCCCAGAAAATAGCCGCAGCTATTGGATTACCCTGACCATTAGCGTATCGTTTTCCAGAGTAATAAATCAGCTCAAAGGCTGCTTAAGTCCGTTACCTGGGGTCGAAAGTGAACGTCTCCTCTCGATTCTGAGGCCACAATAACGCGGGGGAACTTGTCACTGCGATGAGAGTTTATGCAACATATCGGTTTGATGGTATAACACATCGATTTATGTAACTGTTTCCATTGGTATAGTCTAGACCAACGTTTGTCAACCTCTGTATTTTTATAGTCCAGCGCCCGCTTTAGCCATCTTCAACAGATTGAAATTTTCAAACCGCCTACTTAAATGTGCTGTCGAAAGTACCCAAGAAC
>NW_004797436.1:834885-836138 GCF_000002075.1 Aplysia californica
GGGTCCCTCTGCAAAAACCTAGGTCCCTAAAAGTTTCATCTCACAGGGGGAATAAGTTATTTTACTAAGTGCATCTGTCATTATTATTATTTTCTTTAAAAAGAAGTATTCGAAATACATTTGGGTGGTTGGCAGGTGCTCTGCACTGGTGTGGTTTGCTTCTATCATCTTATCTCCCCTTCTTCTTTTTTTACGTTTGCTACTCTCTTGTAACGCCTCTAATCTTGTGGCGCTCATATGACATTATGCAGTTGCGAGCGCCGTAAAATCTCTACTAAAACTAAACGAATTAGATGTACCTGGGGTTGGTTCTGACAGACAGGGTTGAAAGATCCCGCGTCCTACACGAACTATTTTGTGCCGGTGAAAGTTTAACCAGGTGCAATATTTGGGATTTATCGGGACCTGGGGTAGACTAACCGTCATAGACGTTGTATAGAACAATACAAGGCGCTCGTCAAAATAATGAAATCAAATAAATCTCTGCCTGTCAGGAAATTTTTTTTCATATTTTTTGTTGTTGTTTTTTGGGGGTTTTTTGTTTTGGCTCAACACCTTTCATGTCATTCAAAAGTATATTTCTGAGTGGATTTTTCTATATAATGTTGATAAAAAGCACAAAGTTTGAAATTTGCAGATGTCAGAGAAACTCAACTTTGAAAGTCACCCAGCTTTGACGCCCATTTTCTAGCTAATTTTACCTCTAACACCAGATGACTCCTTCCTCCTTCAATCACAAATATCTCGACTTCTATTCAAGACAAATCGGTTTTTATAAGTTAACTCAAGCCAAACTTAACAAACTGTTAGATAATCACAATAACTCTATATTACGCTTCCATTTTGACGAGTATCAGATTCCACCACGACGTGACAAAAACAAGAACTCAGGAACTGACAGGAACTTTTGGCGTCTGTGGTGGAACTTAAGCACTCTGCCTTTGCTTGTACAAGAGTTATGTTCTATTCCCATTATAATGATATTGATAATATAAAGTATATTTATAGCGCAGATTCCCCGCTCAACAGCAAGCTCTATTCGCTTCACAATCTACGTTATTACCCTAGCTGATTTGATAGCTTTCTGAAACAATCTCATCTTCCTGGAAGTATACAGTGCAAGCTGCCATTTTACAGACGCTAAAACACTTTCATAAAGACAATATCTTTCGCTGTCTATGGCTGGTATCAATTATAATTATCATCATCATTTTCAATATCACCATCATTATTATTATTATTATTATTATTAT
>NW_004797436.1:836238-838962 GCF_000002075.1 Aplysia californica
ATTATTATTATCATTATTGTTATTATTATTATTACTATCATCATTAATACCATTGTTACTATCTGTGCTGTGATTACGGTCGTAAAATTACATTTCTTATGTGATCACTAAAAAACCGATATAATAATGGTAATTATGTGCGAGCAATTTTCTTTGAACAATTTCCTCGGTTTCTGAAGTTTTTAATTAACCAAACTAGCAAAATTAGATCCTAGTTTGATGTAATACGTAAAGACCCACAGCATAATAGGAGCAGCTAAGAGGGTAAGCACGGAAATGACGCAAGCGTGTGACGTCTAGACTTAGACTTAGGATGATCTTTTCACCGCCGGCAGCAAGGACTTATCGAAGGCAGGGGAGGTACACCCTGTAACCCACAAAGGTTTCGCGGACAAGATCTTTCTCTGTCTATGGATGGGTATCAAATTCTCACCTGGCTGTAGAGTGCACGGTCTGCCGAGGTAATTGTGGTTTTGCCTTTGCTCGTAGAAGAGGTCGGTTCGATTCCTTCATGAGGAGCTAGTAGAAATGTCATTTAGTGTTTAAGGCATTGGCCCACATTAAGAAGTAAAGTTGTTCCGGCATTCGATCCGGACATTGAAGATGGCCTTGTTAGTGAGACAACTTCCAGGGCCTTCGGCATATTGTGGTGGGGTGGCCAGTTTCTTTCCACACCGCCTTTACTTCACCAACTCGAAGCCAGGTACCCATTACTGCTGGGTGGGCAGGAGGGGGCGAAAAAAAAAACGTATCCGAAAGGAAGCTCAAACCCGGACTTTCTGCTTTGGAGACGAGCCCACTAACCGCTCCGCCACCACACACACTACATTATATAAAACACGCATTTACTTTATTAAATAAAGTTTCCTCAATGAAAAAGTACAGGTAATGTCCATATCTCTCTTATCATGGATCAAGCATTGCATATTTCTTTCTGTGGACTGAGTCAGGCTGGGAGGAATTATCTATTTCCTTTGATGGGCAAAATTTGGTCAATAATAAAATAAAGTAAAATTCATCTTAAGTTACATGAAAGCTACACCTCTCACATAATGGTGAAATTATTATTTTGCACGGATAAAGGTTGATATCTAATGAAAGGCTATGAGATTTTAGCAAGACTATGACTTTTCTGTCTCAATACCGTGGGTGGTTGATGATATTATTGTCAACCTCCCACGGTATTGAATCAGATGTTTCTTAAACAGAATTATAAGAGAGAATAGATTATACTTAAAAGTGGAACATAGTTGTTTCTCTATGTTCTGTACAGAATGATCAACAAGCCAACTTTTTTTTTACCTCAGTGATGAATAATTTAGTGCTTCCAACACTTTGAGAAAACCATGCATCCAAACCCATGGGAAAATAATAGCCCAGGTTTTTAACTTCAGTAGCCCAGTTGACTCTGCTCTGTTCACCGGAACGATATCATTGCATGTAACTTTTCTGTGGATGTATGCCACTTTCTAAGTGTATAAGTCTGCACCAGAATTATACAAGCTCGATCTTCTACCATGCGTCTCCAACAGCATAGACGTGATGAAAATGAAATGCCCAAGTAACTATAACAGGTTACCGTCTCTAAGATATTATCCTTCCAATACCATCTCTCAGATCTATTTCTAAAACATAGGAGGGTAATTAATATATACCGAATGATAGCCTAAGTGTTCACGTGTTATGTCCCTTTCAGCCAGGACCGAGAAACTCGAGGCAAACCTTTAGAAATTGAAGAAATTGTTTAAAAGTCCAGCCTGACTGACGAGTGTATACCTAACGGTCTACTGCGACAATGCCTGCTAAGGTGAGACCTGTGCAGGGTTATTAATTTATACCATCACTTCTATACCCTGAGAGCCACTATGTTTACTTTCAAGAAACCAGAAGGTCAAAGCCGCCACCCCCACCCCACTCTCCCCCAGCCCCACTCTCCCCCACCCCCACTCTCCCCCAGCCCCCACTCCCTGTGGAACAAATTACTACCTCCAATTTGTAATACGGCCAATGACAATCCCAATCCTGAATTAACGCAGAGGGAAAGTGTTCAGTGTAGTAAATTGTAGTAGACCGGTAGACCGTCACGTGGAACGGTAAATCAGCCTGGTCCGGTGGTCGACCGTCATGTACCAAAGAAACATGGTGGTAGACCGTCATGTACCACAGAAACATGGTGGTAGACCGTCATGTACCACAGAAACATGGTGGTAGACCGTCAACTGGACAGGCATAAAGATCAGTCTGGGCTCTTTTTTTCTATTGTTTTCTTTTCTTTTTTCCTTTGTAAATCTATACTTCACCTATAGATAAGGGATCGGTTAAGTTATTTAAATTTAGAGAACTACACTTAAATGCCTTTGGAGAACATCGACACGTGATTGATAATATAACGTACTTAACATGAAAACCAGAAATCAACCAGTGCATCAAACGAAAGCTTCGATCTAAACAGACGATACTGTCCGTTTTTCTAACCTGGTCTGTTACTTGTCAGACACACTTGAATCATTTTGCTTGTGTCCATCTGGCACAGTTTGTGTGCCGTAGGTTCAGCGCGGTCTTGCTAGTTGAGCTAAACCCCGTCCGCGTGCAGCGCGTCATGACGTGTTGAACTGGCGGAAAGTTCTGGTGGCGGCGCTTGGCTTCGCGCGGCAAGCCAGAAAGGGTAGATCTAGATCTAGACGCCGCTCAACTTTTTCACTAATTTTAACACCAACACTCCCC
>NW_004797436.1:839062-840036 GCF_000002075.1 Aplysia californica
CCTCCCTTCCGTGCGTTTCGTGCGTCACCGCTGAATTGATAATTAAGTTCTGAGGTGGACATATCAGACCACACAGAGGGTGCTCCGTTGACGTCAGCAGCTGGCCAGGCATTTGCCTTTCTCCCAGAATGATATTCGCGTCTTCAAAGTTACCATAGACGTTGGTGCTAGCGCGGAGGTTGAAATTCCTGTGGTTTCAGAATTCAGACATAATTTCCCACTCGCCTGCTTCTACTACCGGTGTGTTATTAACTGTTGTTATAATGTTTATTTGGCGATAACTGTTTTTCTTCATCGCGGAGTGTGGTATTTCCGTAGTCATTAACTACCTGTGAGCTTGATACACTTCAAAGTAAAGAGGACATCTCTGATTTGAAACGTTCTTTAGTCAAAGGTGAACCCATGACAATAATTATGCTCGCAGGTAATCTTTAGCCTGCTTGTGAGTCGTGGTCTTGTTTCAGTATCAGGTAATTGTATTTGTGTAAGATCCTATCACAATCTGTGTGGGGTACAAACATTCTAAAGAGTATAAAAAGGGTAATTTGGGGGGTATTAAATGAACCTAGCGTATCTAATTCTTTACAATACTTTTCAAGGTTTCAGCATCGAGAGGGTCGGGTTTTTTTTAATTATATATCGTTTTCAAAAAGCTGTAATTTTTAAAATATTTTTCTGGGGTATTTTTTGTTTTTTTTGTGTTTTTTTTAAAGTGTATCTTGTGGAAATATCGTCACGCAGCTTGGAGGAATATCATGTGATTTTACTTCTTTTTTTTTATTATTTGGTAGGTGTGTAGGTAGGTCAGTTTAAAGTAGTAGCTCCTTCTGAATTGTGAATAAGTCTTTGAATCTCTTGCAGTCTATGACGCTGAAAAAGAAACAGGGGGCGGCTTGAGGAAGTGATTTTATCTTACTTTGTGTGTGAGTAATGGTGGTGGGATGGTAATGATGGTGGTAATGTGTGTGTGTGTG
>NW_004797436.1:841455-842886 GCF_000002075.1 Aplysia californica
CCCTTTTCCCCCCAAAGCAGTGCATCTGTATGCGGGACTGCGTCTCCGAATAGTTCCTGGCTGCTCGTTGGAGACGTCTCCGAATAGCTTCTACCATAATTTCTTCATGCCAAGAACTAATCTAACTTTCTTTTCGAAATGAGCTATTGTGAATCATAAGAAACACGCGGCTTGGGCAGACGTTATTTACTTTTTAATACATCTTCACGTATATTGCGTCTGTGTTTTGTTCATAATGAAATTATTTTAAAATCACTAATGGGCCGCTTTTTCTAAGGGTCTTTACTTAATGACATTTTAAAATGTCGTAAAACACTTCCGTTTGTGCTGTTTGCCAATCAAAAACGTATTACTGACCGAACTTTGATTCATCGACAGCTGCCAAAGTGCCACTGTTTGTTGCCGTTTTCTTAATTAAATCAGTTCATTTTGTTGAATAAGAACATTTTAAATTTCAAATCAATACATCATATTCGCTTGTTTTTTTGTGTTTTTTTTTTTTGGGGGGGGGGTTTTGTTGTTTTGTTTTTGGTATGGGTTTTTTTTCCCGTTAATTGTTTTTTCGTTTCGTTTAACAGTGTACTCTTCTCCAAACCATCCTCAGACCCCCCCCCCCCTTACCGGCACTACTTCCACACGTTCAACTATTCGTTTTAAGACCAAAATCTTGAATACGGTTGTTATGTTTTTCTCTTTTTTGTTTGTTGTTTGTTGGTTTGGCTTTTTTTAGGGGGGGGGTTGTTGGTTGTTGGGTTGGGTTTTTTTTGGTTTCTTGTTTCTCTTTGTTGGGTTTTTTTTTGGAAGGGGGTCAAAAGAACCTAGAACCTGCTATGGAAAAAGTACGAGTTGATTTTTTACTGTCCTCCCCCCCCCCCTCCCCACACCCCCACACCCCCACCTAAGCTTATAAGCCTAGTGTCTCATTCTAAATCGCAAAAAAAGAAGGTGGGGGGGGGATGGTAAACTACGGTTTGTATATTATGTCATGGATATACTTATATGTATATATGATACGGTCGTATGAGCAGGTTAGTCTGTATATCCGTGAGAGAAATAAAGGTGACACAGGGATGTACATTTCTACATGTACATACATAATACACGATATCGTGGCTTTATTGAGTATCTTGGTCTTTTGGCGCGTATGCTGTATCCTTCTCAGTCTGGGTTGACCCTGGCAAACAGGCAGTGTCGACACCTACCTTCTAAATGATCTAAATTGTGTCAATGGGGGTGTAAAATCACCGTTACTAAAAAATTTTTAAACACAACAGCAATAGCACCAAAGGAAAATCAGAAATACATCTTTCCTGTCTTGATCGTTGGAGTAGAGTACGCTGGGTTTTGTAGTTGGTTTTTGTTGTTGTAGTTGTTGTTGTTGTTGTTGTTGTTGTTGTTGTTGTTGTTGTTGTTGTTGTGTGTGTGTGTGTG
>NW_004797436.1:844318-848400 GCF_000002075.1 Aplysia californica
ACACACACACACACACACACATACACACTTACGTACATACACATACTCTCACAAACACACACACACACGCGCACACATACACACACTCATACACTAACACACTCTACGAATCCAGTCAGTTCACCGTAAATTCCCCTCCTACACATACATCATTATTATGCGCATCTACCACACACTGCACGAAACGACCCCCTGTCAACTCAAACAACAGGTGAAACTCATTGTGAATGCCGGAACATGCAACATGCTAACAATAGAATTATTTGCCGCCTGGCAACAAACAAAAGCGTGTTCTTCTGATTGGTGTACCTTCTTTTCCCCCAGTCATTCCTTCCGTTGTCTTCTCAATCATTAATCCGAGAAATGAAGTCATTATTTTGCATTTTATAACATTTAGACTTGAACAACCTGAATAAAAATAATTACCATAATCGTTGTAAGATTAGCCACGTTGCCACAATGGCCGACAGAATACGCCAGTTTTATTTCTTTAAGTGAAAGGGGGAGGAGAGGGAGGAAGAGTCTCTTTTAATGAGGACCTCCGTATATCTACGTTCTAGGAATCTGTATGAATAAATAAACGACAAAATAAAATAAATAACATACATTTTATTGATCCTAGAAGGGCTATTTGGTCTACAATGGCAAACATACATAAATACATACATGAATGCAGACATTATTGTAATATGCATAAATAAATATATACACATGATATATGTACATAAATACAAAATATCAGACCAATATGCAGATCAGTCCCAATGATCGTGATGGGTTCGTTCTCACAGTCAATATGGCACTTGCCCGCTTCCTGCAAAGTTCAAGTTATGTCATCGAAGGTGTGAAACAATAATAATAAATAGCATTTGTATAGCGCAAAGTGTAATAATAATAATTAGCATTTGTATGCGCCCCCCCCCCCCCGACAGCAAGCTCTATGCACTTTACAATGTATTATTTACCCCCAGCGGCCCCTATAACACTCAGATACATTCTCGGCTTCCTGCGGAGTATAATCATCAATCATCTTCTGTGCACCGTAGTATCTATATTAAGAATTTAGAACCATACTAGATATCTATCTATTTTATGAATTCATATGTCGTGCCTGATTTTTCTTCCAATTTTTGTGTCTACAACTGGACTTTTGAGGTTAGGGTAAAAAATAAAGTAGCCCCACCCACCCCCATCCTTTTTCCCTCATTTTGAAACTCACGAGAAGACACTCGGGATGTAGTTTACTTTTACCGAGTTATGTACTTGTAGAGTTTCTCGCTTTGTGCTTGACTGTCTATCATGTCTTTGAACACCTACATCGATCAGAAAGTTTTTGCTTTGAACAACTTGCTTAATAGCCCCTATTTTGTTTCTATTCACCAGAACGTTGAGATAGCGAAACATCCGTCACAGCTTCAGTACAAGCGTGCCTGAGGGAAGACATCACTGGGAGACCAGAACGCCCTTAGACCGAGTCTGCTGCTGTTTCAACTGATCTGTTGATTTCACGAACGCAAAAATGTGTGCTTGAGTGTGTTTTAACTTTGACATATTCATATTCTTTATTGAGAAATGTGACTGACCATCCTTTGAATGAAATACTGTGAAGAACGAGTTTCTGCATACGTGAACAATTAGTTTGGACATTGGTTACCTCTCAGAGCAGCCGTACTTGGTATAGAAAGTAATCCAAAGTGACTGATTTCATTCCACTTAACAGTTCTCGGTGTTTTTACCTTGATGACAAAACGCGGGAGACACTTTTGATTTTAAAGATAATCGGTTGTTGTTGGTTTCTTTTTTTTAAGTCTAAGAAAGTTCTACTCCCGCTGTGTGGTGTGTGTGCACTAAGCCAGGCGAATGGACGTTAAAGGCGTTATTCTGCGCCGCTGCAAAAAAGCCAGGGCGTCACCTGGGAGGCTGGAGGGTGGTCCTGTGACCTGTCTGCTCCACTGGGCACGCACGCTCATCTTGTGTGACCGGAAACCTCTTGGAAATCACTTCTGAGCGGACCAAGGATTTAAGGGATCCAGGGTGTCGCTGCTATTACATCACATTCAGGAATTCTTATTTGCCACGTTTGTAGAGAAGTTCTCAGGTTCGATAAAACAGATATCTCAGTTTCAAACACTCCGTGCTTATTGTACGTCGGAAATACCTCACTCTGAGTGCTCCCTGCTGACGTAAAAAGTGCTTGTGATTTACGTTTCAATCAACATTGTGACAGTTATTTATATAGAGAAGGACAAACGACAAGAACTATTTCTTGGTAGTTTGGAAACTGAACATAAGAGGTTACCAGTACCGTTGGTGTATTTAGAATTTGTTTAAGCCTAAAAGCTCCATCGCCTTCACAGCTCCAAAATGGAGGAGAGCAATAGTTTGTCGGACGCCTATCTCATCGACCCGTACCCGTCAGAGAATGTGAACACCACGCAGGAGCCCATGCCCAACATGACCTTACAGCCAGCTCGTCCTAACGGTACCGTGGACGCCCTTGTCTTTGAGCACTACGTCCGCATCATCGTTCCCACCATTTTCGGTGTCATCTGTCTGCTGGGGCTGTTCGGGAACTTCCTCGTCATCATGGTGGTCATCTTCAACAAGCACATGCGCAACACCACCAACATCCTCATCTTGAGTCTGGCAGTGGCGGACCTGTTGTTCATCCTGTTCTGTGTGCCGTTTACTGCTACCGGGTACGCTCTTCCCGTCTGGCCGTTCGGAGACATCGGCTGTAAGGTACAGAGTTACGCCATGTACGTGTGCGCCTACGCCAGTGTATACACACTAGTCCTCATGTCCCTGGACAGGTATCTTGCCGTGGTGCACGCCATACGCTCAATGACGTGGCGGTCTGAGAGGAACACTTGGTTCGCCATAGCTGTCGTGTGGATTATCATCCTGTGCGGGAACACACCGCTGCTGGTTCAGTTCGGGGAGAAGCGGTACGTGTACGAGAAGGTGGAGAACAGATCCGCGTGTCTCAACCTTGTGGACCTTGAGGATGCCAGCGTGGGGAAAGCCTTTTTTGGCTGTTTCCTCTTCTTCGGCTACATCATCCCTCTCGGGGTGACCGTTCTTCTCTACAGTCTCATGCTCAAGAGGTTGTTGTACGGCGTAGTGCCGGGGGGAAGGAACCAATCAGCGGAGAGTATTCGTGCCAAGAAAAGAGTTACGCGCATGGTGGTCATTGTGGTCGTCATCTTCGCTCTGTGCTGGCTGCCCATCCAGATCATCTTGTTCTGGCAGAAGTTCGGTAACTACCCGATGCACGCAACTTACATAGGAACCATGATGGCTGCCAACTGCTTAGCGTATATGAACAGCTGCGTCAACCCAATTCTCTACGCCTTCCTCTCTGAGAACTTCAGGAGGAGCTTCAGGAAATTTCTGTGCTGCTCAGAAACGTCTCGAAGGATGGACTATGAACGTACTAACGTGCGGTTCACCACCTGTGAGAAGGAGACAGTTAATACTTGCGTGTCTAACAATAAGACGTACACACCTGTTTAGAGCTCAGAACCGCTCTCGACTCGAATCTAAGGCTGAGGAGATACATCTACTAAAGACTAGACAGACCTCGCATGTCTTGCTGTGAACGAACCGTTTTGCCAACCAGCTCCATTTCCATTTTTCCTGACCCAGAACTAAACGGCCGCTGCATCTCCCCCCCCCCCCCCCCTTTCTCATCCCTCCCCTTGACGTTTTTGGGCTACCGCACGCCGCTGCTCTAGAAAAGGGTCGATCCAGAGGACCGTTTTCCTCCTATTAACTCAACCAAAAATGTCAGGAACAGTCTGAGGACATAAGGATGAAGTGACGCCATAAGAGGAGGGGAAAGTGTTGTCAGTGGCTGGCAGTTCGTTAAGAAATATGTCTGCATTGCCGGCGGCGTCGGGTGACAAAGAAGTTTCTATTTCAGAAACGAAAGCGACTTAAGAGAGTGTGTTGTTCTGTGTCCTGTTTCTTCCGAGGAAGTTAGGACTCCTTCCCGACTTTCCCGGTGTTCAACTCGCACGAGGTTCACGTCACGGGATAGAGAAGACCAACAGCAACTTCTTTCTCCTCCCCCCCCAAAC
>NW_004797436.1:848500-850069 GCF_000002075.1 Aplysia californica
ACATACACACACACACATACATAAACACATAAACACAAACACGCACACACACATGCACACTGTTCCACTTTCGGACACAACTGTCTGTGCTCGTTTCAATGATCGCACCGTCATCAAGCAAAAACCTAATTGCGTACGGATATAATATGAACCTCAAAAAATGATTAATAATTGCGACATATTTGTAGGGCATTGTTATAATAATGTTTTTATCACTTTTAAATTCTTTGCCTGATAAGTGTCTCCTACAAAGTGCACTTGAGGAATGATATACGTGGTATGCTGGCCGTCCGAAAGTATTACCCTGCCCCCATTTGTGTGTGACGTGCGCATGAGTGCGCCAGCTTACTGCAGCTATGCAAATGTGCCGTAGTATTTAACGTCGAGTCGAGAGGGGTGTCTTTCGTTTGGTTCGACTCGACACAGGCCAATCTTTGTCAGTTCGGAGTTCAGATCTTCAGCCAGACGGAATTCTCATTTCCAACTGGTCAAAACTTTCCCTAAGTTTCGAGCTCCGAGCTCACATACTCTCACAGTCTGTGCCGTGGTAGAAATTCGATAGCAGTTTGTGACATTGCGCACAGTCACTTTTTTGAAAAGCAACGGGTCGACCAAAAGGTCGTGTGTCGAGCAGGGCTTTTAAACATCTCTCTATAATTTATTGCTATTGTTGAGGTGTAGGCCTACGTGTCGGATTTCAGAGTGGGCGCTGGTCTACTTTTTCGAATTGGAAAATAATGTATTCGAACAGGAAGGTTAGTTTGTCGTTCTGTTGAATTTACGTCTCTCTCTCTCTCTCTCTCTCTCTCTCTCTCTCTCTCTCTCTCTCTCACTCACTCTTGTTAACGCCATGTGTGCATATTTTTGTCGTCATCTGTGTGTATGTGTGTTTGCGTTTATATATGTGTGTTATCTGTGTACGAATGTGAGCACAGCAATCGCATTAATCTCCAAGCTGGTCTTGAGACTCCCTAAAACTGATACCAAACCTTTGTTCCGGACATAATACAGCACAACACTCTATTACCCTGACAGAACAGGCAACAAATGGACGTGTTTATAAACTGCCAACACTTGTTCATCGCTTGTACAAGCAAAACGTCAGGTCGTTGAGCATGTTATGGTGGGTCTTATTGGATTCCACAAGAACGGAGAACGGAAAGAAAGAAAGAAAGAAAGAAAGAAAGAAAGAAAGAAAGAAACGGCCGTAACAGAACCTGTCCTACAATTGACACTTACGTGATAAAACAACAAATGAAAATGGATGGATTTCTTCTCGATCTGACTCCACATAAACAGACGCCTACCTTCGAACAAAAAATGTATGTGTTAGTGGCATTAATTTATTCGTGCCAGAGGTGTGGTTGCTGTAAAATGAAAATGGACTTTGTTGTGTTAAACACAGTGGCGTCCCTTCGACCATGAAGACACGACAACACCGTCACGTGAACGTGATCAATTTACTGATTGGTGACTTCTGTTTATGGATTTTGATTTGTATGTTCCGTTTCATTATTTAATTTCTTATTTTTCATTTGTCTGTGGCGGTTGAGGAACGGTTGTGGGGGG
>NW_004797436.1:850169-859140 GCF_000002075.1 Aplysia californica
GGGGGGAGGGGGAGGGGGGCGAGAACACTTTCCGTTTCATGGTACATTGGAGACAATAATTCTAGTACATGAGGTCCGACTTTGCTTTGGACCTGTCTGCTGCTTCTTCCTGCGTGGCAGAAAATGTACAATAGAGTCACTGGCTGAAAACATTTTGTTCATATTACCTTTGCCTTAATATCGTATCATTGCTGTACTGGCCTGCATAATGCCACTGTTAAACATTAAACATGTACAAATACGGAAAGGAACTGTCATTTCCATCTTGTCATTCTAATGTTGGTTTGACTTATTTTGAATTGTAGTATACCCTATTGTAGAAAATGTGAGATTTGTTGATGTGGTGATGCGTCATGCTTTTGTTAATGTAGATAGTATATATGCTGTGTTGGATAATATTGCGGTATATAAATAACTATTGTATTCTATTATGAAAGTATTTTTATTTCTGAATAGATCTAGCCCTGATTTTCTCAGAACTTGCAGTAGCTTCATGTCATGATAACATGCGTTCTTATCAGTTCAATTTCTCAGTTTGTGTACCATTTTTATTGCTACAACATAGGCTTCTAAGTACAACACACATTGGTACGTACTATTATTACGAAACCGCTAACAATATAGATGATGAACTGCATGGGCTTCTCTTTTTTTCTCGTAATATTGTTTTAAGGGAAACTGTGTGTGGAATGCTTATGTATTAAACTAATGATTATGTTCTTCTGTTACTCGAGACGGTCCTTTGAAATCCTTTGGAGAAAGGCGGTCGTTTCGATTAGTGTCGTAAAAATATATCATAGTTCCGTCAGTTATCTTGCCCAAGCAACCGAGGTGATATGTCTACTGTAAGATAAGGCTTCTGTGAGCGGTGGGAAGTTGCATTGTGTAGTAAGTGTCTAGTTGTTATGACGTCATCTCCTACCTTATCTACGGCTTCTTACTGTACAGTGTTGTTGCCATAAGGTCATTTCATAACGTTATCCTCAATAGCTTCTAACTGTACATTTCTATTGTCGGGAAGTCATCTCATATATTATCAACATCTTCTAACTGTACAGTTCTGTTATCGTGGTGTCATTTCATATCTTATCTACAGCTTCTAATTGTACAGTGCTGTTGCCATGACATCGTCTCACTTTATAATTATTAACGGCTTCTAACTGTACAGAACTGGGTTCATGTTTCACTTTAGAAATTTGTATTTCTCATTGAAAATGTACATGTGGACGTTTCGGTATATCTGCTTGCCATCGCCATATAATAATGATTGATAGTCCTAACAGTATACGTTTATAAACATAACATCGTCATTATACAACTTAAATAAGTATGCATATTACATATATATTATATATATGATATATATATATATATATATATATATATATATATATATATATATATATATATATATATGTATATGCATATATAGAATGACTGTGTGCGCGCGTGTGTGTGCGTGAGTGTGTGTGTGTGTACTTGTGTATGTGTGTGTGTGTGTGTGTGTGTGTGTGTATGTGTGAGTGTGCATATAGTATTTATTATGAATAATGTTAGGAAATAGTTGTAGTTGTCTGAAGTCTGAATTACATGGTACCAGAAAACAAGTCGCAAACTTCACACGATGAGCTGATACATCATGTTGCTTATCATTGTGATACATGTTCTTATAAACTGTGTTAGGTTCGTACTATATAGTGTACATCGTTTGGTGATCCAACTGCATTAAGTGACTCTCTCTCTCTCTCTCTCTCTCTCTCTCTCTCTCTCTCTCCCTCCCTCCCTCCCTCCCTCCCTCTCTCTCTCTCTCTCTCCCTCTTTCTCTCTCTCTCTATCTCTATCTCTCTATCTCTCTTTATATCTCTCTATCTCTCTCTCTCTCTCATCTTTCAAGAAATGCTTTCTTACGTAATGGAAAAGTTCTAATTTATTGAATTTTGCAATCCTTCCTGATACAGCTTGTCAATAATGTATTCATAATTATAATACGGTAATATTTTCATATGGAATAAGTAGGTCCTTTTGTCTCTGTTTCGCTTATGGTTAATGTTTTTATCTATTTACTTTATTGAAGAAATCCTTATCTCTTTATTTATTTACTTTGTAGAAGAGACCTACTTTCATTACATTATTTTGAAAAGGGATTTCACTTACGTTGGAGCAGTGTTTAAGTTTTCAACTATTTCTGTACTAAAGGCAAATTGTGAAGATGGTGGCAAGTTCAGACGAAACCAATGCGAATCGTGGTACGATTTCATCCATCATGAATCGGTGTACCTCAAGGGTGTAGTATTGTATTTTGCTTACACTGAGAAGAAACCCAGTTTGTCAACAATTTCTGTGGGTGTTTGGGTATTCAGAATTAACAAGTTTTAGTGAACAGTAACATAGTGATTTTTGCTCGCTTTTGTGTCTCTCTCCTCTCTCTCTCTCTCTCGGCCCCCCCCCCTCTCTCTCTCTCTCTCGCCCCCCCCTCTCTCTCTCTCTCTCTCTCTCTCTCTCTCTCTGTCTCTCTCTCTGTCTCTCTCTCTCTCTCTCTCTCTCTCTCTCTCTCTCTCTCTCTCTCTCTCTGTCCTTCGTTGTGCCAATTTTACTATCTGGATTTCTTTTTTTTAAAACTAAAATTGTACTGTCCTTCAAAGATCCCAAAGGGCCACATGATACTGTACTTTATACTATTACTATTGTTCTTAAATTCCACCGCTATTCACAATATTCCATTGTTTTTCTTTTACTTCGTTTTTAAATAGAATTCAGAGTGTAGGGAAGGGGCAAACATAGGTGTAACACTCGTCATGTAGTGTGTGTCTTTGTACTGCCATCATCCTCACACACACTGATTCAAAGAGAGGGAGAGACAGACAGACAGACAGACAGACAGACAGACAGACAGACAGACAGACAGACAGACAGACAGACGGACAGACAGACAGACAGACAGACAGAGAAGGGGATGGGGGGGAGAGATAGAGATAGGGATTGAGGCGAAAAATGAGAAGGGAAAGACGAATGAAAAGATAGTGATAGAAAGGGAGAAGGGGTGAGAAAGAGGGGGAACCAGAGAAATAGAAGGGGAACGAGAAAGAGAGAAAGAGAGAGAGAAAGCACGTGCGACAGAGAGACAGAGAGAGACAGACAGACAGACAGACAGACAGACAGACAGACAGACAGACAGACAGACAGATAGACAGACAGACAGACAGACAGACAGAGAAAGAGAGAAAGAGAGAGAGAGAGAGGGGGGGGACGTCTTACAGGCTTTCTCTCTATTTCGTCGTAATATTTCCATCCAAACACACTCATGTTGAAGTCGTTAACCCTGGCTGTCTTTTGGAAAGGTCTTTTGTCTTAAGAACGTCTCTCATTCCCTGCCCCAGCTGACAGCTCATAGCTGGCGGGCAGAATACCATCCCTAGACCAGCTGTCAAAGCAGAAACAGAAAGCGATACTAGTTCTATGAAGCATTATCCCCTGGTGTTAATGTGATCAGATGATCAGATGATCAGATTGAGACCAATAAATACCGCTGAAATTCAGTTTCTTAAATCTTTTTCTCAATCCTACATTCGTTAGCAGAGGTGACCAATGTTAATGACTGAATCATCATCCCCCCCCCCCCCCCCACTTAATAAATAAATAATTGAATAAATACTCGTTGATAAAAGAAACAAGGAACTTTTTTAAAGAAACAGGATTGGGCAGTGTTTTTTATAAATCTACAAAAAAGGTTAGTTGTGTGTGATATTTGGGTATGCATGTTAAGACAAAATGGCATTCTATATGCCACTGAATGTGTGGCAGTAGCTATAATAATTCTTGATATTTAGAGAAAAAAAAGTGGGGGGAGGGTGTTGGTTAGAAAGGGGAGGGGTTCTACAGTGTCTAAAAATGTTTTTAAAGAATTCCACAACGTTCTGAATTTGAATAATGGTATGCTTTAAAGAACTTATCAATTTCTATTCCAGGTATATGGGAATTTTTTTCATCGAAAACAAGATAAATGAACGAGCTTTAATGTGGTAGCAATAACTCCACACTCCTGCCTAATTCCATAGTGTCATGACACATAAGTGTCACGTCCCGGTGGAATCAGACGCTCGTCAATTCTTGTTTTCAATTAAAAAAAGATTATTCACCTATCTACTATAGTAGTCGATATATTTCAGTGGTTTCAGAAATAATTTTAGCCAAAAATGTCCACATCAGTTTGGTGACTTTTAAAGCTTGGGGGTCATTGGAAACTGTAAATTTACATTTTGGGTGTCTTCCATCAACATTTTTCGTAAAATTCACACAGAAATGTATTTTTTAATGGAAATAAAAGGTGTTGAGCAAAAAATAATAACAATTTCATTTTTAAAAGTTGCCAAACGGGAAGAAAAATGACGTTTTCATCGATTTCATTATTTTGACGAGCGCCTGATTTTACCACGATGCCTGACATAGTAGGTAGACTCCTCCTTGTTGTGTGCCGAGTAGTTATACGAACAACCTGTTAGGATACATGGAGGTACTTACACTTACACTGATAAATGCCAGACAAAGTCCGCCAGGGTATCGACTACAGGTAGATAATATCACATCTCATTTTCCTCATTATTATTCTATTGTTCATGTCTACTGAAAAGTATTATGTGTGTTTCTCAGTTTCGTAAAGAACATGATATCATGTGAATCGTCGTCTCGCCTTTCACTGTAAGATCTTATTGATTTCGAAGGTCGCTATTTGTGCTGTTGTTGTCTGAGACATGAAATTGTGTGTGTGTGTGTGTGTGGGTGTGTGTGTTTGTGTGTGTGTATGTGTGTGTGTGTGTGTGTTGTTGTTTGTTTGTTTGTGTGTGTGTGTGTTTTTTTCTAATGACATTACCAAACCCAGTATACCGCCGCCCCCGCCCACACACACACGAACACACGCACACACACACACACACACACACACACACACACACACACACACATACACACACACACACACATGTACACACACACACAAACACACACACACGTACACACACACATACAAACGTGTTTACTTACCCCTGAAGCTGATGTTCTTCGGTATTATGTTTTCTCTGTTTGTTATAGTGACGCTGTGATTGTGCTGACCTTACTCTTGTAAAGAAACGAAATGGATTTCAAGTTTTATTTTTTTTTCTTGTACTTTGGCTCCGTTGTGACAGATTTTTCATCATTCAACATTCAAACTAGATATAACTCCTTCCATCTTGCTTCTTTCTGATCCGCTCTCTTTGACGTAATGAGTAGCAGCCGCTTGCTGGCCGCTCTGATTGCTTTTTTTTAGAGACTCAGCGTTTGTTTGTGTTAGCTGATATATCAATCATCTTATCCCAGGCTCACAGCCAGTACCAAAGTCAGTAACGTTGTGGCTAGCTCGTTGACATCACACGCAGAAGACGCGGGTTCTATTCCCGATTGGAGAAGGGTTTTTCTTTTCTTTTAATCTAGTTGTTTATTAAATACATATATTGATACGGTGCATATCCGTCTGTCAGCTAGAATGTTCTATCCCTCATAGCATGGGTTGGTCCAGACAGGCAAGATTGAGATCGCACGCTTGTTAAATGATTGCACCTGTCTTGATTGGGACGTAAGACACTTGAAAGCACAATGGCCGTTGTTTTGCACTCAATACTCTCTTCTTTTTTATCCTTTTTGGTATGGTTTTAATGTCACTTTTAACGCATCACAGTTACTACACAGGTTGATCAGTGGAGAGACGGGGAAATTCCCCAAATAGATTCACTTTCACAACCCCCCCCCCCCCTCTCGAAAAAAAGTAATAAATAAATACACCCCCAAATACCGGTCCGGGCTAGGTGAATCAAGCAAAAAGAATGGTCACAATTATTATGTGCCCCGCTGTGCAACATGTCAGCACCTAGCACCTAAGAAGTAGGTAACTCCCTCTCCACGCCCATGACTCTGTACAAATAATTCATTCTGCATGTTGACCGTTGTCGCTGTGTATATGGGCAATAAGCAGTCAGATAGATAACCTGTGGCTATACAGTTTTCTTATAACGGCTTGCAGTAACTTAAGCATTTCTGTAGTAGAACAATGATGCAATGTGTTAATTGTGGACACGTTCTGATATTGATATCGAGCATATAATATCCATAAAACGAGGACAATTCTGCGCTTCTGACTCGTTTGTTTTTTGTTTTTTTTTAACTTTTAATGAACGCAATGACAACTTATATCACAGTCCAGTTATTGTGAAATTGGGGCTTCCCTTTCACGAAGGTTTCTTCAAGCTCTCTAGATGTGCGCATGCGCCTACGTACGTAATCTCCTCTTCCGTAAACGTGTTCTTATAACGTCGCTTTTCCCATTAGCTTGTTGAATTCCCCACTGAATGTTGTAATACATCGCTAGATGTTACATGTCTTCACCCCTTTGGTTACGATTTTATGTTCTGTCTGTAACGATTATAAAGGCAAGTGAGATTGCGTCTTGTTCGGGAAATGCGGGTTTTTTGTGTCTAGTAGAATACCGTTCACCACATTGTCTCACCGCTACTACTTTTGTCGGACAACCTCTATTGTGACAAGTCGTGTTTGAGCTTACTGTGGCATCGTCAGAGTTGGAGGGGTCAGTGTATTTGATGTATCGCCTTCCACAAGGAAAATATTACTCAATACATTATTCAGAACATTACACTATTATCCGTATAAAATGTTTATCTCAAAGGATAGTATGACCTAATTGTGTTGCAAGTGCTGTAAAACACTTACTAAAACAAAAAAAGAAGGATATGGAATTTTTCAACATCGTCATTCGAAACAGAAATACCTCTGTGACAACTTGGAGTTGTCAAGACGTTTTGCAGTCAATTGAAGAAGTCAGAAATAGATTTTAAGTCATCTTATGTTAATTCGAGAAACGTAAACAAAAAAGTAGCTGAACTTGTGCATGACGCACCACCAAGTTCGGGGGATTGTGAAAGCCGAGATTCTAAATTAAAGATATCTTCTCATTGCATTCAAATTTTAATGTATACTTTGGTGTCTCCATTGAAGTGTGACGTGTTACATACTAAACGCTCTATTTTAGTTAAATGTGACTTAAGACCCTTTATTTTTCTTATCCCTTTAAGTGACGTCACGTTATTCCTGATTCCAAAACTGTAGGGTTCTACGTCCAATACAGATCCTATAGATCCATACTTTGAGAGATCTTGATGTGAACCTATGTTTGAAAAAAAATTCATTTGAAATTATAATCTGTTAGAGAAATGTAAGTTAAAAATGCATTTTGAAAAGTACGATGTGACAGCTTGACTTTGACGTGTGATACAATGCTTTACGCCCCCAGCTTACAAACTGCCATGTCGTTTCTCTTCTCCTGTTTCACGTCTCAGCAAAAAAATCATCACATTTTTGTCATACCAAGCTGGATCATTTCCTGTCCATGGGTGATCGTTGAAATACCGGACTTCAGTCCCAGTCCACCTACAGGGACGCCAGCTGTATATAGTACTACTCTAACTGTAACTTCATCGACTGACTATAAACATGAATATTAATGAAAACATAAGTACATCGTCTGCAAGCTCTTCAACTTTTCTTAGTATGGAGGGCAAACTTTTTTTTTCAGGAGAGAGGGGAAAAAATCTTTTCATACTTTTGACAATTCGCTACCCTAGAATTACAAAGTTCTATTTGCTCAGCACCTAGATTTGAGAAATTTGACGTTAAAAAAAAGTATGAGTTTCACAACATGTGAAGCATTTTTTTATGCAATTCTTTGAATATCTTAATAAAGACTACGAATAATCTTACGATTTTGACAAAGCAGAAAGGCCATTTGGTTTCTAACCTTATAGTTATGGCAACTCAAAACGACCAAAAATGTCAGGTAGAACTTTATAATTCAAAGGTAGCTATTGTGCCTATATTATTATATCTTTTCTCGCTTTTATTTTTAATATTTACACTTTGAATTTCGATAAAAATGTTTCCGGACCTCTTACAATAATTATTTTCTGATTAGGAAGCTGCATGAAAATGTTTTACAAAATGTTGGACCTAGTACATTTGAACACCTGGTGGGGAATTTGGAAGGAGCCTCAGGCAGGGATGGGAAACTGCAGTCGTCATCGTAATTGCAAAGTAAAATATGCTTTGTGAAGATTTATAAAAACGGTTAAATAAATGAGGTAATATACGTGTCTAAAAGCTCCTTTGAAAAATCCAGAAAGTGAATTCGAAGCAGTAAAATAATGAAAGTCAGTCTAGTTGACCTTAGACCTAGTAATGTTTCTGCTTTTTTATGGGGGCTAGACTAGTTGACCAATCAGTATGACATTTCAATTGAAAAAAAGTATTATAGTTAGTATCGAGCTTGGCCTATTTTTAGTGAAAATGCCTATATGTTTTGTTTTACTAATCCTCAAAGACAAGACATTCTTAAAAGAAAAATAACCCGGTGAAACATGAATTCTGTATGGACAACTAAATATAAAGGTAAAAAGATTTCACATAACATTGAAAAAAGAAGGAAAAAAATATTGATCAATTCCAAAGCATATTATTATACCTGATGGCAATTTCATGTTTTCAGCGATGTTCATAAAAGGCTCAATGAGACAGCTGCCAATGATATATTATGAGAGAAGAAACTGCGGCCTGTGTTTGACTAGCACATTACTAATATCGTAGTCTGTGAGAGCCTATCGTTGTTAGGAACAGGCGGTTATAATGATGGCTACAGAATGAAGGTGGCTCCATGAATTCTTTTTTTTCTTCATTATTACCCCCCTTTCAATAATCCCAAGTTGTTCTCATAATTCTTTCTCTTCTTGTGTGTATGTAATATGCTTTGATAAACCTATTTATAGCATCGTTTTTCATTTTGTGAAAATGTAAAGAAACACTTAAACACTCTCATGCGTAACTACGCTCTAATGCACAGGCACACACGCACACACACAGAGAAACACACACACAC
>NW_004797436.1:863584-865109 GCF_000002075.1 Aplysia californica
CCCCCCCCCCCCCCCCTACGCACCACTTCAATTTCTTTAAATAAGTTGTACTTGGTCTTCCTCCTCCTCTGTTTCCATTTCCCCTTTGTTATTGCCACTTAGAGCAAGGTGTTCCAATGTTTTACGTTGGCTCAAGTGTACATCAGAACTACAATGTCCAGCGATAGCATCTATCAGTACTACTATTTCTTTGGATTTCTTTTTTATTCGAAGAAGTACTGCTACTACTACTACTACTACTACTACTAGTAGTAGTAGTAGTAGTAGTAGTAGCAGTACTTCTTCGAATAAAAAAGAAATCCAAAGAAATAGTAGTACTGATAGATGCTATCGCTGGACATTGTAGTTCTGATGTACACTTGAGCCAACGTAAAACATTGGAACACCTTGCTCTAAGTGGCAATAACAAAGGGGAAATGGAAACAGAGGAGGAGGAAGACCAAGTACAACTTATTTAAAGAAATTGAAGTGGTGCGTAGGGGGGGGGGGAAGACGAGGATGATGATATAATTGTGAATCTACGCCGGGGTACTGGATAGGTATGGAGTTTTAGTTTATAAGACAATATATTCAGTTTCGGAAAATGTTCAGGAGAGCCAAAAAACATAAAACATCCAGTCACTATGAATGTGCTTTTCTATTTGACCATCCACAAACGAATGAGAAACATTTACATTCTCCCTTAGTTTTGGCCTATGACGTCATATTTTCCCATATCCCTTCCGCTTACCGAGTTTATATCTTGCAGCCAAACCTTAATGAAATCATTGTACCGACAAAAAAGCCAAATTCCGTGATTAATTAATAAAATAGCCTCAAAGTCACCCCCTCACCCCCACCCCCTCCAGTCAGGGATTATCTCAACGATTTGATCCCCCGTTCGTGATACGGAGATTTCAATCTGTATTGAAAGTTTGGGTGATTATTTCTTAATCAGCAGGCTTCTGGCTTATTTCGCAATACGAACTTCTTTGAACTCACCTGAACTCACCTAAACAAAATCTTTATCTAACAATTAGATTAGGGTTCGCAATACATCAATAGCACTGTCTCTAGTCGAATTCGGAGTATACCAGCTCACATTCATGCTTACCGTTTGTTTGTTTGCTCTAGAATCTGATAAAATTTCTAATATAATTATCTTAGATTTGTTTTCCTTAAGATCTTATTTATGAGAAATGTTAGCTCGTGTGGTATCCGATCAAAGGGCATGGCGAAGGGATCGCTCACTCTACATTAGGCATTACTGGGGTCGGTGGGTGGGGTGTGCGTATAAATACGCGCTCAGTCTATTCTTGACGACTTTGTCGTAGGCACTTCTCATAAGTGGAGAGGTACGGAAATATCCACTATCCACTCATTTGGCATAGACTGACCTTAAATGTGCCAAAGCCAATTTTGGTTTTCCCATCCCTTTCTAAGTTAGACTCCTCTTAGTCCTCTTCCTCCTCCTGCCCCCTTTCCCCCTTTTTACAAACGCACACACATAGACAAACACACATAGGCACACACACACATTAACACC
>NW_004797436.1:869989-870971 GCF_000002075.1 Aplysia californica
AAGAAGAAGAAGAAGAAGAAGAAGAAGAAGAAGAAGAAGAAGAAGAAGAAGAAGAAGAAGAAGAAGAAGAAGAAGAAGAAGAAGAAGAAGAAGAATCACGAAAAGGTTTGCCTCAACAACACTGTCGGCGGTGCAGCAGTAAAGCTAGGCGCGTACAGGGCAATTTTAGTTGCTCAACAGTTGCTGTCTCCGGGCAACTTATTTTATACACCGCACACACAGAGCTAAGCAACAGCCAGGCAACAGTAGGCTATCATCATCATCACCATCACTGACTTCCTCATTTGGTGCCATGGACTTCCACGACGCAGGTGTTGTCTGTTCTCTTGTGATTTTACTTAGAAAGAAGAAAAGGAAAAAAGCGGTTTTGGGTTCACCCTTTGACTAGTCAGAGGTTTTCAAAAGGGCATTTTGTCAAACTGCATGACGATATGAGAGCATACCCTCCCAAGTTTTTTTTTTACTATTATTGTATGAGCTCAGACAGTTTTAATGAACGTTTACGTCTCGTGAGACCCTCAATTACGTATCAAAACACCAACTGAGGGAGCAGCATTTGAGCAGAGGAAAGACTATAAGTAACACTGAGGTTCGGAGACAGTTTGATTGCCTGTGCGCGCTGTGTGTCAGTTTAGTATGAAGCACAGGAGATTTGAGCTACAGTTGCGTTGCCGGAAAGTTGGGACAAATCACAAACTTTTCAGTCTCCGAGAACCCGAGTTGCCTGTGCGCACGGTGCTTATCTGTAGTTTACATTTGGGCGAGAAAATAGTTGCGCAGCTAAAGTTGCCCTGTGCGCGCCAAGCCTCGGGTGTTTAGCTGTTGCACACAGAAGGCCTCACTTCAATTCTGGTGTGGGGAGAATTGTCTTACCGAGTATCTCCGTCTTTCTACTGGGACGTTGTGGATCTATCCCTCTGAGCCCTGACAGTAGGCACAATGGATGCCAAATCCTAACTTATCTAAATAACACTGTTTTATT
>NW_004797436.1:871074-872456 GCF_000002075.1 Aplysia californica
GGTTCTGTTTGATTGTTATTGTTCTTTTTGGGGGTGCCATTTTTTAAATTTCTTTTTTTTGTCTTAAAACACAAGCATAATGATATGAAAAAACTGAAGCCACTCGAGCCACCCCGGACGCACGAGTATGAGAATGAGGAGAGAAAGTCTTGATGTCAAAGTTCCCCTCTTCTCCCACCCACCCCCTGCCAACCCAGTTCTTAATGTACGACCAGCGAAACAAAAAAACCAACATTATTTCGCCCGAAGTCACGACTACCGATATGTGGAGACCACGGACTTGCGTGATGAGTCAAATATTCCATGGGTTGACCTTTTGCGGTTTTCCCCTGGAGCGGTAGATGTAACAAAATATACTACACGATTATTCTTGTTTTTCAGCGCAGGTGAAAAAAGGCGAACAAAATTTTAATTTTGGCCTGTTTTCTCAGCCGTTGACATTCAGCTCTTATGGCTTGGGCCTAGAACAGGGAGTATGTTTGATTACAGATGATAATAATAATATTAATAGTTGCATTTATATAATAATTGCATTTAGATAGCGCATATCCATGCTCAAGATCATGCTCTATGCGCTTTACAACCATTATTGCCCCAGCAGACCCTCTGAGAACATTCTGAAACATTCTCGGCTTCCGCGGAAGCTTACAGTGCAAGCTGCGGATTTCATGCGCTCAAGCACTATCAAACTGACAAGATCGTTCACTGTATATAGCCGGGTACCCATTTCCACCTTGGTGAAGTGAGGAAAATTAATTGTGCAAAGTGCCTTTTCCAAGGACACAACGTCGGGCCCCTGACGGGATTCGAACCCACGACATTACGGTTGTGAGTCTGATAGCCTAACCACTAGGCCACCGATTGGATACAGTCGTGCCGAATACCGCACCATAAAAGGAAAATCAGGACAGAACATTTGGCGTCAGTCTCAGCATGTGGCATAATCGGGTTATCGGTAGGAATCAGATCATAATTGAATATGTGAGGCATCGTGATGAAGTCAGGTGTTCGGGTTTTTTAATTTATTAAAAACGATACCGGCGTTTTTCCTCCGGGCTTGCAATTTTTATGGAATTTATTTTTCCTCAACAACTTTCATGTCCCATTACAAACACATTTATGTGTTGATTTTTTACTTCAACATGTTCTTTCAAGGCATAAAAAATGTACTTTTTCAGTTTCCCAGGACACCCAGACTATGGAAGTCACCAGACTTTGTCGCCCATTTTCTTGCTGACTTCACCTCATAAGCAAGGCCACCCCATCTTCTTCAACCGCAAATATGTTGACTTCCTATCAAGATATGTGGGTATTTTTCAGTGATCCCAATAACTCCAGTTGTCAACAACAAAAAAATGACGAGCGCCTGATCTCTACTGGCC
>NW_004797436.1:884535-885333 GCF_000002075.1 Aplysia californica
TGCGTGCGTGTGTGTGTGTGTGTGTGCGTGCGTGCGTTTGTTTGAGTTTGTGCGTATACCATGTCAGGATGAATGAAACAGCAAGTAGTCTCCTTGGCACTTGGCACAACGTGCGCACGGGAGTTCTGAGATTTTCAGTTCTTGTTCTAGGCCTGGACTGGGTGTTTGGTGTTACCTACATTAAGATCGGAGGGTTTAGGGGGAAAGGGAGATTGAGAGTGTAAAGGAACACCCCATCTTGATTAATCAAGTCTGAGAGTCTTGTTGTGATTAAAAACGACTAATAAGGGTCTGTTCACTTTGTCCTGATCAAGCTAGACCAAAGGTCTGTTCATTTTATCCTGATCAAGTAAGACTAAAGGTCTGTTCATTTTATCCTGATCAAGCTAGACCAAAGGTCTGTTCATTTTATCCTGATCAAGCTAGACCAAAGGTTTCTTCACTTTATCCTGATCAAGTAAGACAAAAGGTCGGTTCACTCTGTCTTTACTTCACGTTTACTTTATCCTTCCACTGGTACCGGTGAGTGTCGTGGGGAGAAACAATGTCTGTCAGCCGCGAGTCGAGTCGCTTGGAGGAGGGTCAGGTCGTGGGCTCTGATGTACAGAGTCGATACAGCGACGTCGTCGTGGTCTCCCTCTTTTTCTCCTGCCAGAGTGTCTTGTGCTGTAGGCTCCCAGTGATGGTTGGCCTGGGGTGTTATCGAGAGGGTGGCAAATTGATGAGATAAGATAAGGTAAGATAAGATATATCTTTATTTTTCAGATCCTGGCACATTGGTGTGGTGTTTCACCACGT